>NC_136991.1:1310000-1325000 GCF_032717465.1 Coenobita brevimanus
ACCCCAAATACTACTACTACTACTGCTAGAACTACTACTACTACTACTACTGCTGCTGCCGTTGTTGCTACCACCACCACTACTACTACTACTACTACTACACAGCAACTACTACCATCACCCCAATTACTACTACTACTGCTGCTACCACCACCACCACCACTGTCACCCCGTGCCACCACCACTCCCATCACCCCCTTCCACCATCACCACCACCACCACCACCACTACTACTACTACCACCACCACCATCACCACTATTACAACGACAACGAAGACGTGAGAGTAATTACCGGTATATCTTTACCTCGTTCAGTGTGGTAAAGCACCGTGTGTAGTTTGTTCTTGTTACCTGCCGACGATTTAAGTAAGTTTTAAAGGTGGGAGAGAGAGAGGGGGGGAGGGGTGGCGCACTCGAAGTTTGACCCTGACCATTGACCTTAAACTCTGATCATTGTGTATCAATATCGGGTCACTTTTTGCCATCCATTCACACGATGTATGTCCAGATAAAAAACAGGTCTGGCATTGATGAGATATTTTGTTTGCATTCTTACATATTATACACACATGCACACATACTACATACTTACATGGTAACCTAGTTGATCATTCGGCGTCGTTTCAACAATGCCTCAAAAATGTAATGAATAAAAATACTAGTAATAACATTACATAGTGGAGTATGATAGTATCAGGAAGTAGGGTCACTCTTGCTTTCTCCGTTCGTGGGTTGTGGCGCCAAACAGCAGCATCTCCTTTAAAAACTGAGAGACCGTACCAGATGCAACATGGACCCCTGACCGTTATTCCCATGGGGGAGGGGGTTGTGTTTCCTAAAACTGCCAGTGGCCCGTCCTTACCGTTTACATATACGGTGTATATATATATATATATATATATATATATATATATATATATATATATATATATATATATATATATATATATATATATATATATAATCTCATTAATAGCCTCTTGCCTGGCAAAGTATGTAGACTTTGTTAGTATTAAATAGGTATGAGTAAAGTACAAAGGAAAATTGAAGGATAATACATAAAATATATTATTCTTGAGGAAGTGCCAAAGAAGTCCTCCCCCTCCCCCGTCTTTCTTTCAAAGTGAACAATAAAGGTAGAAGTGCTAAGAAATCTCCAGTCGACATAAATACAATCTAAATGCCATCACCTCCACCTCTCTCTCTCTCCGCCCGCGTCTCGTGCCGGGGTTGTCAGTCTCCCGTGCATTCGTGGTGCGTACGTGTGGGAGCGAGTGAGTTGGTGGGCAGCCTTATTGATTCAGTGCATTCCTAATTGCATTCCACACTGGAGTGATGGAATGCGGCCGAGTGTGGGTGAGTACAAGCAATGGGACTTCTTGGGTGCTTTTGTTGTTGTTGTTGATGGTGGTGATGGTGGCGGTGTTGTTGTTGGTGGTGGTGGTGATGGTGGCGGTGTTGTTGTTGGTGATGGTGGCGGTGTTGTTATTGTTGTTGGTGGTGGTTGTGGTGGTGGTGATATATAGGCCTGTAATGTGTTTGTTTGCACATAATTCGTGTTTCTATGTATTTGTAAAAGTAAAACGGTTTATTAATGGTTTCCCTCCTGGCCGAAGCGTATCCCGTAAGCTTAGTAAAATCATCTGAATATACGAAGAATAAGCTAACAAAAATACGCCATTGATTTTATTGGGCTGAAATTAGGAGACAAAACCGCTTCCTTGCCAGCCTTTTACGTGATGTAAGAAGCTTTAGTCACCACTTAAGGATTCGAATCATGGCGCCTAAGACACCACTTTATCCCCATCTTGAATGCTGTATTTTTAACTTAATAAAATGACGCCTTACCTGACCACACTAAGGAAACGTAAAATCTAACTCAGCTTGTCACTTAACAGCACGACCCACCTTAACCCAGACCAACCCAATCTTATCTAATTCAATCCTTGCCAGTATAATCCAGTCCTGTCCACCCCAACCCAACCCATTCCAACCCCACCCAACCCAACCTAGCCCAACCCCACGACCCCCACCCAACCCAACCCCACCTCCTGAAGTGCCAAGGCCATGAAGTGCTGGGCTGTGGGATTTATGAGGTCGTTATTTCCGTGTCGCGTTTCGGTGTGTGTGGAGGTGATAGATGGCACTGTTATGCCTGTACACACACACACACACACACACACACACACACAAACACACGCACGCACGCACGCACGCACGCGCGCACACACACACACACACACACACACACACACACACACAAACACACGCACGCACGCACGCGCGCGCACACACACACACACACACACACACACTCTTTCCCTCTCTCTCTCTCTCTCTCTCTCTCTCCTAATTTTACTCCTAACTCTCACCTATGACTTTCCCAGCTTAATAAAATCGTCTGTAGTCACCAAGAATACAGTACTAGAGTTGTTCCCGCCGTGAGAGGGTCAAGGAGAGTCTTAGCTATATAATTAACTTAGAAGAATTATTGAGGAAGTGTGGTGAGCCTAAGACCTTGCTATCTAACCTTTAAAGATATGCTACTTTTTTTTTATACTTATGTGGGATCTGTGAGCTTCCAGGAGTCCCGTTGTGTGTGTGTGTGTGTGTGTGTGTGTGTGTGTGTGTGTGTGTGTGTGTGTGTGAATGTATGTATGTGTGAAGAAATGTAGTCAGTTCCCGTATTACAGTATGTTCTTTATTATTATTATTATTATTATTATTACTCTTATTGATACAGCTGCGAGAGGATTGTATCGATCTTTGAAGAAGTTTACCCCGTTTATATATATGGTGATGTGAATGAGGCAGGTGTGTGAGTGAGACAGGGGTGTGATGAGAGGCAGGTGTGGTGAGGTGGGTTTGTGAGTGAGACAGGGGTGTGATGAGAGGCAGGTGTGGTGAGGTGGTTAACAGGTGCGGGTCAAGACAGGTGTGTAATGAGCAGACGGTAAGCTAGACTAGTGTATATACGTCGTTTGTTAAGACTGACAAAGATCCCAAGCCCTTTTCAGCTCAGTTTATGGCCAGTTTTAGTCAGGGTGGAGGGTGGATTTGACTAGTAACCAAGGAGACTCATTTCCTACCTGATAACGAAGGCTTATGGAATTTCACGGCACCACATGATTTAGTATTCAAGTTGCATGAGTAGGCCAGTTTCGTTAGAGAGAGAGAGAGTAAAAAAGGTGTGGTGAGGTAGTTCAGATGTGAAATTTGGAGGTGGGTAAGTCCAGAGAGAGAGAGACAGAGAGAGAGAGAGTAATAAAGGTGTGGTGAGATAGTTCAGGTGTGAAGTTTGGAGGTGGGTAAGTCCGGTACTGTACTTCCCAAGCGGACTGTCCCAGATTCCGGTCCATGAGTCCAGGAGAGCATCACCTTTGGTTCTGGGTTCGTGTTCTCCTGTGACGGCATCTGTTAACGCACTTGAATAGATATTGACATTGAGACTCCTATAGCTCACTCAACTGTGGAAAATCGTCTGGGAGAGAGAGAATTTGTGTGTGTGTGTGTGTGTGTGAAAGAGAGTTTAAGTGTGTGTGCTTTTGTGTGAAGAGAGAGGGAGAGAGAGTTTGTGTGTGTGGAGAGAGAGACAGAGAGAGAGTCTGAATGTGTGTCTGGAGAGAATGAGAGAGAGGGAGAGAGAGTTTGTGTGTGTGTGTGTGTGTGTGTGTGTGTGTGTGTGTGTGTGTGTGTGTGTGTGAATCTTCCCTAAGGAGGATAGGGAAGGAGTTGAGGGATGCTTGTATACCCTGGCAGTGGATCCGACCAGTTATATCGGTGCCACCACGTGAAGGCGTCAAGAGGGTGTGGTAAGGGCAGTCGCTCCCTCAGACCTTTTGTTTTTGTTCGCATTTTCAGGGTTTTGTAATGCGTGTGTGTGTGTGTGTGTGTGAGAGAGAGAGAGAGAGAGAGAGAGAGAGAAAGACAGACAGACAAAAAAATAGAGACAGCGACAGATTGCTAAAGTTATTCAGGAAGCTCACATCATTTTAAGTTTTATCATAACTTTCCAAACTATTTTACTCATCTCAAGAAACCCCCATGGAGGTGCAGGGGTTAGTGAAGGTTGTATCTAACCCCTCCAGTCTGGAAAACCTCTCCTAAGCTGAAGAAAATCGTCTGAAGGGAGGAAGAATGAAAACTGAAAAAACGCCTTGAAGAATGTGAGAAGTGATTGAAGGTAGACAGGGTTGCTTATGACGGGTGAGGCAAGGGAGAGAGAGAGAGAGAGATTGAGATAGATATATAAATAGAGAGAGAGGAAACGTGAGAATTATGGAGAGAGAAAGTGGGGGAGAAAGGTCGGAGGTATGGAGATAGATAGATAGATAGGTAGAAAAAAAGAGAAAGGGAACGGAAGAATAGAGAGAGAGAGAGAGACCTTCATTCTCATCTCTGTCAGGTAATTAATCTTGCCACACGCACACGAACACACACATTTATATATACACACATGAATACGTACATAAGTGGATATAAAAGCCTATGTATATCCATATTTAGCCACACAGACACAGACACACACACACACACAATCACACACACACACACACACACACACACACACACACACACACACACACACACACACACACAGAAAACGGGCAGCATGAGACTCGGGTAGACTCTTGTAAAAATTTTTAACTTATCTAAAGGCCATTATATCAGCTGACTCCTTGTGTTATTACCTCTCCCCTCTGCTTCTCTCCTCACCTCTCTCCTCCTCGTTTTCTCTTCCCCCCTCCCCCCGTCCTTCATCTTTTTTCTCTCCTTCTCTTTCCTCTATTCTCACCTAACCCTTCCCTCTTACCATCCCATCTTCTTTTTATTCTCTCTCTCTCTCTCTCTCTCTCTCTCTCTCTCTCTCTCTCTCTCTCTCTCTCTCTCAGTCTGTATGTTTCTCCGTCTCTATATCTTTATTTTATCAGTGTCTGTTCATCCACCTACCAACCTATCTATGTCTCAGTGTTTTCTGTATCTGTCTGTGTGGGGTCTGATCTCATTGCCTTTGAATATCCCTTAACACCTCTTTCATAGCGAGTTATCCTGTCACTTGCACCTTATTCCATATTGATATAAACAAGATAATATTCGGAAGCAGTATGGGGAATGCGTAGCTAAGGAGGCATTAGAATATTAAGGGAAAAATTGAAAAAAAAAAAATGAGGGAGGGGGGGGGAGCAGACAGAGAAAGACACATAAAGACTGAAGGTAGTATACATATTTTTGAAAGTTTTGTGTGTGTGTGTGTGTGAGAGAGAGAGAGGGGGGGGGGGTAGTGGGACACAGACAGACAAACTTAACCCAGAAAATCCGAGTTAGGTAAGGAACAAGGCCGTAGACATTCAACACACACACACACACACACACACACACACACACAAGAAGGCCCCAGACACCTAATAAAGGAGACTTACACAACCTCTCTCGTCGTGGAGTTTTGGGCCACTCGGAGAGAGAGAGAGAGAGAGAGAGAGTTGAGATCAAGACTATATATACATACATACATACATGCAGTATATTCTTGTCATCCACCCACCTCTCCCGCCTTTTTCATCGCATCATTCCCCCCCCCCCCACGCCTTCACTTACTCCCATGACCACATTCTGGTGGGCGTGTGAGGATCCCCAGCACCTCTTCTCCTCCCACGCCTCCTCCTTACCAGTTATGGCCCATCATTCTCAGTCCAGGGCAGACGTGGTATCTTGAAAAGTTATTGGAGGAGAACCCCTAAATTTGGACATGTGAGATTTGCAACTATGAGGCGGAGGACGGTGCACTATCTCTCCTTTCGGCAAAATTATACCGGCAGCAGACACTGGCGGTGATGGCTGAAGAACACAGAATGAGAGGAGAATTACAGTTGACCGCAGTGCACATACTAGGAACTGCTGTACAAAGCCATCACAACCAAAACATGATGCGTTAAACTACGAGGAACGCTGCTCCAAATCCAGTGGTGCCTTTTTTTTATTCTTTTTGTATAGCGCTAGAACCAGTTCATTTCTGACAAGATCTTTTCGCACCCCCTTTCAGAATTTAGTTTTATAAGCTATCTATTTTGACACTATATTCCCACTACAGCCATCACAATAACACAGTAGAGTCAAGCAGTAGTTCAGTACACTAAAAATGCATCCGTCCATGCAGACACACTCAGTGGAATGAATTTTGATTGAACCAGTTTGTGATTGAGTTGAAGGCGTTTCGTACCCCATATTAAGAACACTGCTCTTGTCCACCAAACCATCCACCCAAAGCTGGCAGGAAAAAGTGAGAAGAAACACCACTTACGTATCTCTGCCACCACCACCATCACCCCATATTTTCCTCTCATCCTTTTTACACCACCATCACCGACTCCGCCATCACCACTTCATCTGTACGGACCCCACCGTCAACACACCTTACCACCACTATCTTCATCATTATTTTTACCACTGTCATCACCGTCACCACAGATTTTCACATTCATTAGTCAGCATCACTATCATGTCAGCACCCACCACCACACCACCACCACCATTACCACATCATCACCACCACAGTTACATACACACCACACTATATATTACCGCCCCCACTACCACCACCATCACCAATTTCCAACACCATAACGCACAACACCACCACCACACCACACCACACCACCACCACACCACACCACCACCACACCACTCCCCTCATTTTATCAGCTTATCAGTGATGTAATGTCCTTTGGCGTCCCCTCATTATCAATTATTCGCCTCTACCCTCACTCGCCCTCCCTACTATACCGTGCCTTTATTCTCTCTCTCTCTCTCTCTCTCTCTCTCTCTCTCTCTCTCTCTCTCTCTCTCTCTCTCTCAGATAAAAGTAGAGAGAGAGAGATATCAGTTAATCGATTGATAAGTAAAAGACGTAGAAATGAAGATAATCAGAGACAGAGAGGGTGAGAGAGAGAGAGAGAGAGAGAGACAGACAGACAGAGAGGACATCAGCTTGTCCCTCCAAACCCACACTAACAACCATTGGACTTGGTAAATGGCAGTTCAGGAGCACTCTAACAAGCCTCGTTTGACCACTACAACAACCAACCACCCCCTGGACTTGCACCCTGAATATAATGTTGCAGAATGTGGCATGTATGTTGCAGAGTGTTGAAGGGAAGTCAGTAGTGGGCTTTGCATACTTTGGGCAGGACTTAAGGCTTTGCAACACCTTTTAGAAGTATACTGGTGGTGGTGGTGATGATGATGAGGAGGAGAAGGAGAATAATGATAATGATGATCATGATGGTGGTGGTGATGGTGAAGAGGAGATGATGGTGGTAGTGGTGGTGGTGGGGAGGAGTAGGAGGTGATGATGATGATGGTGAGGAGGAGAATGACGATGATAATGATGATGATAATGATTAGTAGGAGAAGAAGAAGAATGATGATGATAATGTTGCTGCTGCAGATGATGATAGTGATGATGTTGCTGATGAATATCACATTACATTAATTCCCTTCAGCCCAATCCAGTATTATTTTCTTCCATTTCACCTTTCCTAACATCCCTACATTTTTATTGATTTGCAAAGATAATTTTCACACTGGAGAGAATATATACCGTCGTCCTTAGTCCCTCTGCACATAAATAATAATAATAATAATAATAATGTCTCTCATAAGCTGAATAAAATCTGTTGAGGGAGACAAGAATTAACTTTAAAATCGATGGGTTAAATAACTGGAGGTGGTAGGCGAGGGGAAAGAGAAGCTGAGGGAGAGGGAGAATCCGGTGGGCTGCAGGCTTAAAGTTGCCCCTCTTCACACACACACACACACACACACACACACACACACACACACACACACACACACACTGCTGAAATAAATTGGGCTTCGAAATTTCCGTCCTCTCTCTCTCTCTCTCTCTCTCTCTCTCTCTCTCTCTCTCTGTAGAAAAAAATGAAAAAATAAATCTGGAAAAAAGCATCTTGAATAAATTGTTGCCACGTGAATAGCGAGGGACGGCTCTCAAAACCTGGCCGGAGAGAGAGAGAGAGAGAGGAGAGAGCTGAAAAGGTGAGCAAGTGAGAGAGGGAGAACAGAGAAAGAGAGAGGAGAGGAGGGAGGGAGAAGGAAGGGAATGAGAGAGAGAGAGGTAAGAAAAATTAGAGGGGATTAGCTGAGGATTAGCATTAGGAGACTTGGAAGAGAGCGCGAAGGAGGGAATGGAGGAAAGAAAAATCGGGAGAAATGAGGCGAGAGGAGGGAAGGGAGAGGAAGAAAAGTTGGAGAGAGAAATGGAGCGAGGAAGAGAGAAGAATGGAGAAGGAAGGAGGGGGAATGAAGAAGCGAGAGAAGTGGAGTAAGAAAGAAGAAAAGATGAAGGGATGAAGGAGAGGGGAGAGGAAGGAATGAGTAGGGAAAGTGGGAGAAAAGAGGAAGTAAGGAAGAAAGGAAGGAAGAAGATTGGAGGAAGCAATGAGAGAGGGATGAAGAAAGCAAGGAGGAAGAGTGGGAGAAAGGAGGAAGTAAAGAAGGAAAGAAGAGATGAAGAATGGAGGAAAGAAGGAAGGAGAAAGAGAAGAGGAAGGAAATAATGGAGGAAGGAAGGAAGAGGGATGAAAAAAATGAAGAAAGAATTACATAAGAAGGAATATAGGGAAGAGGAGGGGAGAGAACGCGGAAGTAAAAGAATGAACGGGGAGGGGAAGAAGTGAGGGGAGTAGGGGAAAAAAGGGGAGGAAGGAAAGGAAGAAAGATACGAGAAATAAGGAGAGGAGAAGCGTGAAAAGACGGGAGAAGAAGGGACTGCGGAAGGAAGGAAGAGGAAGAGGAGAAGGCTAAGGAAGAGGAAGAGTGCTAAGTAAGAATGAGAGACGGAAGAGTGAAAGAGTGTCAAGTAGTGGTTGTTTACTTTGTCTTGATTGTTGTTGTGGCGTTGATGGTAGTGATAGTAACTGTGGTAGAGTGGTAGTAGTAGTGCTGATGGTGGTGGTAATAATGATAGTTATTGTGGTAGAGTATTAGTGGTAGTAGTAGTAATAGTGATGGTGTAGTGGTAGAGTGTTAATGGTAGTAGTAGTAGGGATGGTGGTGATAGTGATAGGTGTAGTGGTAGAGTGTTAGTGGTAGTAGTAGTAGTAGGGATGGTGGTGATAGTGATAGGTATAGTGGTAGAGTGTTAGTGGTAGTAGTAGTAATAGTGATGGTGGTGATAGTGATAGGTATAGTGGTAGAGTGTTAGTGGTAGTAGTAGTAGTAGTAGGGATGGTGGTGATAGTGATAGGTATAGTGGTAGAGTGCTAGTGGTAGTAGTAGTAGTAGGGATGGTGGTGATAGTGATAGGTATAGTGGTAGAAGTAGTGATGGTGGTGATGATGGTAGTTATAGTGGTAGTGTTAGTAGCAGTGATGGTGGTGTATGGTGGTGGTTATGGTAGTATTAGTCGTGGTGGTGATGTTTGAGTGATGAAGGTAATGATGGTGGTGGTGGAGGTGATGGTAGTGGTTTGTGGTATTGGTGAGTGATTCCATTTTCTTGTTGACATAGAAAATAGTGATAATACCCGGTAACTAAAATAAAAAAGAAGGTTGAGACACTGGAAGGAAGAGAGAGAGGGAGAGAGAGAGAGCTGTTTGTCCATCCTTTCCTCCAGTTTGATCTAGTCATAACAACGAAGACACCTCTTAAACGAAAAAAGAAAAGAAAACGAAAACAGAAGAAAAGAAAGATTGTTCTGTTTCATCTCTATAATTCCATAAAATTCAGAAATTAAAACACTCAGAAGCGAAAATGAGCAAAGAAAATAGAAAAAATACTAACGAAAGACGAAAAGAAGGAAGAAAATAATGTTCGAGTTTTAGGCCGATAAACAACTGAGTCAAGTTTAAGTCAGTTTGCCCTGAAGTGGAAAACGGGGATCCATCATCTAATGTTTACAGGAAGAAGAAGGAGAAGGCGGAGAGAGCTGGCAGTGTGAAACCAGAGAGAAATAAAAATAAATTGGAAGAATGGATAACAGAACAATAAAAAGGGGAAGAGAAAAGGAAGTAATTAAGGGAGAGAGAGAAAGGGGAAGAGAAAAGGAAGTAGTTAAGGGAGAGAGAGAGAGAGAAAGGGGAAGAGAAAAGGAAGTAATTAAGGGAGAGAGAGAGATGGGGGGAAGGATAATTTGTCAGGCTCAGCACCTTTACAAATACTGGATAATCCTTTCGGCTATATTTCAACATCTTAGCAATAACAAGCTTAGAGAGAGAGAGAGAGCGGAAAGGGAAATAGAGAGCAAGACAAGATAAGGAGAGGGAAAGATGAGGTAGGAGGGAGGGGGTGGGAGAAGGAAGTGGGATAAAAAATGGAGGGAGGAGGAAGTAGCGTTGGAGGAAGCGGAGATGGAGATGGAGGGGTGAAAAAGGAGGGAGGGGGAGGGGAGAGTGGAATGGGGTGGGTAGAGTTTTGGGAGAAAAGGACAAAGATAAAAAAAAAAAAAAAATGAAGAGAGTGATAGACAGGTACAGAGAAGAAAATATTAAAGAAGAAGAATAAGGTGGAAGTGGAAGGGTAGCAGAGGAGGTAAAAGAAAGAAAAGATGGACGAATTGATAAAGAGGGAAAACAGTTCAGAGAGAGAGAGAGATAAGAGTGTGTGGGTGGGTGTGAATGAGTCTGTATCGGTCATGGAGAAAGCCTGGAAATAGAGAGAGAGAGAGAGCCTGGCCAGTGTGAGAAAGAGAGGACATACAGATGCATCCACTTTAATGCTCGCCCTTGGGATGGGATGGAACACCGGTCTGGAAGGATGGGAGACAGAAACGTTACCCACCGGACCACCAGAGGCCCTGGATCCCACCTACTCAATGTATAAGAGTGAGAAAAGGTTATTGATGATGGTGGTGGTGATGATGATGATGAAAAAAGGATGGGTATTGAGAGAGAGAGAGGGGGGGTAGGGAGGGAGGGAGAGAGAGAAATCCCCTCTTCTCTCCCCCCCCCTCTCCCCATTCCCCCCTTTCCCTTTCCCATCCTCATTTAAGACAGGAAAAATACCTTTGAGATGATAAATATGCAGAGGAGGAGGATTGAAAATGCCCCCCCTTCTCCTTCTTCTTCCCTCCCCCTCCACCTCCTCCATTCCCCTCCCCCTCCGCCTCCTCCCCTCCCCTCCCCTCCCCTCCCCGCACTGTAATTACCGTTGGAGGCGTCACAGTGATAACATAATTAATATTGACGTTGTTAAAGGGACACTCACTCCACACACACACACACACACACACACACACACACACACACACACCCTTATGTTACACACTTCCACAGGCGCATCTCTCTCTCTCTCTCTCTCTCTCTCTCTCTCTCTCTCTCTCTCTCTCTCTCTCTCTCTCTCTCATTCCTCTTGTGTATATTGTTCCACATTGGTTTGAATTGTTTCCCTTTTTTTTTTTTTTTTTATACAGTAGCACAAATAACCGTTTCCTCCCACATTGGCAGAGGGGGGAAGAGTGGAGGGGAGAGAGAGAGAAGGGAGAGGAGAGGGAAGAGGAGGAGAAGAAATAGGGAGAGGGATGAGGAGGAGGGGAAGGAATAGGAGTTGAGAAAGAGAGAGAGAGAGAGAGAGAGGAGGTGAGGGTGGGGATGAATGTGGTAATGGAGAAAGGGAAGGGGGAGAGGAGGGAGGGAGACGAAGAGGGAAGGGGAGGAAAGAAAGGAGGGAGGAGGAGGGGACGAGAGAAGAGAGAGAGAGGTAATGAGGAGGAGGGGGAGAGGGAGAGGGAAAATGGATAGAAGAGAGAACGGGGAGGAGAGAGGAAGAAAAATACCATCCCCTCTTTCCCCTGCCAACCACAGTGACGTCATGAGTTTTTACCAGACTAATGAGAAGGGATGGGTGAGGGGATAGGCAGGGAGGGGAAAGGGAGGAGGAAGGGGATGGGGAATGAGTGGAAGGGAAAAAGTGGGAAAGGGAAAGGGACGGGGAAAGAGGGGGAGAAAGGAGGGTGTTTCGCTTAACAGTACCCTCAGTTTGATGTCTCTCGTTAGATCACTTGCTAAAATCACCTCAGGGAAACTTGGATTATTGTATAGAATTTGTAACTTCCTCGCTGACGAGCGGTTAACTGTGATTTACAAGTCGTGTGCTCTTAGCTAGAATATTGCTCACTCTTGCGAAGTGGATGTGGAGAGGGTGCACTAAAACAACTGGACAAAATTCAAAACAAGGCTGTAAGAAGTATTAATAACCCAACCGTTACAAATAAACTAGGCTACCTCCCCCACAGGTAAGAAGGAATTTTGCTTCCCTTGCATCATTTTACAGATACTTTTATGGTAACGGCTCAGATGAACTTTAATTCATTGTACCACCTCTCCATGCCCTCCCCCGTGCTACATACGCATCTGGTGACGCTGTTGATTGGACAGGCACACTCACACTGCCATATTGCAGAACTTCTCCCTATCAGAATTCTGTTATTCCCAGAACTGCTTCTCTTTGGAACTCACTTCCCCTGATTAGCTTCCCCCCAAACCTCAGACTACAGCAGTTCAAGTCCAGCCTTTTATTTATTTATTTTTTTTACAGAGGACACCTGTAATCTGATGTATAGATTTTTTGTCATTTGTGTTTTCTTCCTCTGTTCATCTTCTGTAAAAAGAAAAGCAAGTAAAAAGAGCCACACACTCATTCAATCGCCGTTCAAGCCCCTGGAATCCCGTAAAGATGGGGAAAAAAAAAAACTAGAACAAGGTAAAAAAAAGGAAAAACTAAAAATAAGAAATAAAGACCAAAATAAGGAAAAGGAAAATAAAAAGGATTTAGAAAGACGAAAATATAACTGGAAAAAAAAAGTCGATTAAAAAAACAAACATAAACAAAAGGCAGACGAGGGTTAGAAAAAAATGGATTGAAAAATATAATTGATTCGAGAAAAGGAAAAAAAGGAAAAAAATGGAAAACAAGAGATGGAGGGGAGGTATGGAAGTAAAACAAAGGGGATAAAAAAGGTTTGTGATTTTAAAAACTAACAAAGAGAGGTTAAAGGCGAGGGGGAGAGAGAGAGAGAGAGAGAGGTAGATAGAAACAGACTGACGGATGGATAAGTTGATTGATTGATGGAGAGAGAGAGAGAGAGATGTTGACAGAGGGATGGATTGATTGACAGATACAGGTAGATGTTGGGATGTATCGGTCCTTCTCTCTCTCTCTCTCTCTCTCTCTCTCTCACACACACACACACACACACACACACACACACACACACACACACACAACATTGACCCCAGAGTTTTCACCTATAAGGCAGGAAGTTTCTCAAGGTCACCCTTAAGTGTTTTCTACCATATTTCCACTGTTTTCCTGGAAGACTTTAAGAAGGTCGTGTGTGTGTGTGTACGGTATGTCCACTGTATGTATGTAGGTATTTGTGTGTGTGTGTGTACGGTATGTCCACTGTATATATGTAGGTATTTGTGTGTGTGTGTGCACGGTATGTCCACTGTATGTATGTACTGTATGTAGGTATTTGTGAGTCTTGTGTATGTACGGTATTTTCATTTTCTGTGTCCGATTCTGGGCATAGGCTTCACATGTTTGCTGTATGTACCGGTATGTAGGTATTTCTTTGTGTGTGTGTGTGTGTGTGTGTGTGTGTGTACGTACAACACATTAAAGCCACCACTGATTGCCGGATAAATTTTAAACCAAAACGAGAAGAAAAAAAATTGAAAATAAAATGACCGAGGGGGAAATGTTATATCGTGAATACTGAAAGGAAAATGGAAATAGAAAAAAAAAAAGTCGTGTGTGAAAACAGAAAAACTGATTGTAAAAAAATGGAAAAAGTAAAAATTGGGGAAAAACTATTGAAAAGAACTAAAAATACAGTAATAACAAAATCCTGTCGGTAATTCGGCCAAAAATGTGAGCAGAATCCTGGTAAATGGAAGAGGGGGAGGGGAAGGGAGGGGAGTGGGAGAGGAGAGGAGAGGGAGTAGGGGAAAGGAAAGAGGCGGGAGAGAGAGGGAGGAGGGGAAGGGAATGGAAGGGAAGGGGAGAGGAGAGGGAGGACGGGAAAGGAAAGAGGAGGGAGAGGGAGTGAGGAGGGGAGGGGGAAAAGGAGGGAGAGAGAGGGAGGAGGGGAGGGGGAAGAGGTGGTGCAGTGGGAGGACAAGAGAGGAGAGGGGAAGGGGGTGTTGAGTGGGGGAGGGTAGGGGAGAAGGATCAGGGGAAGTTTGGGGAAGAGGGGAGAGTGGTTGGTGGATGGGGTTAGGGTGATGTTAATGAAACGGGATAGAGTTGATGGGGTGATGAACAGGAAATAACGAACCAGTATTAAAAAACGACGAAAACAGATGGGGAGAAAAGGTGCAGGAGAGAGAGAGAGAGAGGATAGGAACAGCCTCTCTAATGGAAGTTGACGACAGGAGGTGGCTATTGATTTACCGTGTTAAGTGTGCCTGTTCCCCCCCCCCTCTCTCTCTCTCTCTCTCTCTTCCCATCCCCTCACCTTCCACTTTCCTCTTTATTTCCCTCGCCCTTCACTTGTCATTCCAAATCTCCCTCCCTTCTATATTTCCCCTTCCTGTTTTTCCCTTCCCATGTCTTTCCACCTCCTTCCTACCTACCCGTCTTGCTTGTCACCTCTTTCCCCTCCTCTTTCACCCCTCTCCTCCCCATTACTCCTCTCTCCTCCCCCTTTCCCTCCTTTACTCATTCACCTCCTTTTCTCATCTTACTTTCCTTACCTCATACCACTCCTCTTCCCCTCCCTCCACTTCCTCCCTTCCTGTTGTCCCCCATCCTCTCCCCTCCCCTCCTCGCTTCTTCCATCTCCACCACCTTCCCCCTCAGTGCTTCACCCACTTCCCCACCCCATCCCCTTCTTGCTCGCAACACCCCCTCCATCTCTTTGTTTTTGTCTTTCCTCCTCCTTTTCCCCCACCTCAATTTCCCACCTTTCTTCTCCCCTCCATCTCTCCTCTTACTTCCCCCCTCCTGTTTCCTTATTCCCCCTCCCTTTCTTCTCCTTA
>NC_136991.1:1327500-1330000 GCF_032717465.1 Coenobita brevimanus
AGAAAAGAGTGGACTAAAAAGGACCAAGAAATAGACTGTAAATTTTAAAAAGTCGTAGAAAAAAAGAGTAGACTAGAAAAGAACCTAGAAAATAAAGTAGACTAAAAAAGGACATAGAAAAAGAGGGGAGACTAGAGAAGGGCCGGCAGGAAAAAGTGAGAAAAGAATATAAATTTTGGTAGAAAAATAACGAAAGAACTGAATTACGGTGCACTGAATGAGAAGGAACGAAAGAAAACGAAAAGAAGTGGGAAACTGGATTTGAAATGAGGACGTAAAAATATATTGAAAAACGAAGGAACGAGAAAATGTTGGATATGAACTGAGGACAAACATTAAAATAAAAAGGGAGGAACTGGAAAGTGTTGATATAATATAGGAAGAAAAAAGTAAAATGACAGTAAAGGAGGTGGATGACTAGATTTAAGATGAGAATACAGTAAAGAAAAAGAGGAAGAAGACACAGAAAAGGAAGGAGAAGGAAAAGAATAGGAAGAAGAGAAAGAAGACAAACACAGAGAAGAAGGGGAGGAAGAAAAAATCAGAGAAGAAGAGGAAGACGAAGAAGAAATACAGGAAAGAAAACTGAGAAAGGAAAAAAAGGAAAAAGGAATATGGAAAAAAGTGAATGAACAAAAGACAAGAAAACAAAGGAAAAAGAGAAAAAATAGTGAAAATATTAGAGAGGACCACCCAGAAAAGAGTGAATGAACAGAAAAGAGGAAAAGAAAGGTCGAAAAGAGCAATATAAAGAGAGCTGACGTAAAAGAGTGCATTATTGAGAGGTAATTTAGAAGAGAGTGATAGAGAGAAAAGAGGAAACGATAGACAGAGAAGAGACAGGAAGAGAGGAAAAAGTAAAGTTAAAAGAGAAGTGAAAAAAAAAAAGAGAAAGAAGGAAAGTTTAAGAGTGAAATAGATAGTGGGATGTAAACAGAACATGAAGAGGAAAAATCATTAGAAAAAGTATAGAGAGAATTTGGTTGTAAAAAGTGATAAAAAGTTATAAAAGAAGAGGAACTGCAGTAGAGAGAGAGAGAGAGAGCGGAAAACCTCACTCAGAAGCGGAAGACCTCCTTGATTTTGCTCCTACTCAGTGTCGACAAGTAGAGGCACACAATTCGACCTGGTGTAGAGGTGTAAAGGTGAAAGTGTAGGAGGAAGACTGGCTGAAGTAGGGGAAGGAGGAGAAGAACTAGGCGAAGAAGAACAACAACAAGGAGAAGAAGAGAGAAGAAACAGTAGAATGCTAAGGAGGTACTGACTACTGTAAGAAGAAAGAAGAAGAGAAAGCAGAGGAAAAAGAAGAGGAACAAGGAAAGAAGAAATATAAAGTTAAAAAGAATAGGAAAATAGTGAACGAAAATACACAAATGAAAGGAAAAATGTAGGCAAAAGATGGAAACACCTTGTACAAAAATAGTGTCTGTGTGATGGTGAAATAAAAGTCAAAGTCGCTTACCACAGACAACCTAAAAATTTTAGAAGCCATTTAGAAGACAGAAAATCAACCTTATGTCCAGCAACGTAAGGACGAAAGTTGCCTGCTTGTGCAACTTTAAATACTAACGAGGAAGCTGTAAAAATAACCCTTGTGCCTGAACTACATAAGACCTAAAATCGCCAATCCTTCTCTTCGTTAAGTGGCTGAGAAAGGACATTTACGAGAAAAAATTGGCCTAATATCCAGACTTCATAAAGCTTAAAGTTACCTACTCGCAATGTTGGGTAGATAATGAATAAATAAGTAGATAAATAGCGTAGATACGGTAAGTCGCTCTTGTGTGGAACTGAACTAGAGGGAAAGGAAAAGTCACATTTTCTTAATGCCTTAAGAATCGCGGAAAAGGAAACAGGAAAAAAAAATCTAAACTACGTAAGGTCGAAAATACTGTGTGAAATCGAAATAAAATACCGAAAACGAAAAAGTCTCAAAATCGTCTAGAAAAACAGAAAACGAAAAAAAAAAAAACATAAACGTGTGGAAAACTACATACGACTAAAAATCACCCAGAACACGTGTGGGAAAATAAATAAAGACGAAGAATAACCAAAATAGAGTGAAAAAAAAAAGAGAAGGAAATAAATCAGCCAAAAATTCCTTGAAAACAATAAGTGTGAAAAAATAAACACGAAAAATAAGCCGTGCAAATAAAAAATACAGAAAATAAAAAAAACATCATAAACCGTGTGAGAAAAATTGAGGGAACGGAAAAACAACCTTAAATCCGTGTGAGCAAAGTTGAGAAAACTAAAAATAACCTAAAAATCGTGCCAAAATTTTAAAGACGGAAAATCACCCTTATGTCAGAACAGCGTAAGGGCCAAAGTTGCTCTGCCGTGATGCCCTGAGAGCCGTGGTAAAGGAATTTGGTGCTAGTGTGTGGGTGGTGTAGGGGCGGATTTGGCAGAACGATGGTTGGTCCCCCGCCATGGGATGCGGAAGGAGCACCCTCGGTAGCGACAGCCCGAAGAAGAATAAGAGGAACGGTGAGTAAGT
>NC_136991.1:1332500-1337500 GCF_032717465.1 Coenobita brevimanus
TTATTATTATTATTATTATTATTATTATTATTATTACAGTATTATTATTGTGGTTATACTGACAGTTTTAAAAGAAAAGCGATTAAAAGGAATAGAAAATAATGTTAAATGAAGAGGAATAAAGAAGCGTAAAGGGAAAGAGAAATAACATGGAGAGAGAGAGAGAGAGAGAGAGAGAGAGATACTAAAGTGAGAAAACGCGAGCGAGGAAATCAGGTTGGACGAGGAAATATGGGAGTGGAAATGAAACAGGCGAAAAAGGTCTAAAGATCTGACTTGAAATCTAACGAAGAGAAGTGGAAATACATGGAGTGGAAGGCAGGAAGATAGGGGTGTGGGTGAGAGAGAGAGAGAGAGAGAGAGAGAGAGAGATGGGGTTGCGTAGGAGTATGTGGAATTGTGTGGATGTTTCGAGGATGTGAGTGTGTGTGTGTGTGTGTGTGAGAGAGAGAGAGAGAGAGAGAGAGGTAAAGCTGATGAACTGAGAATCCTTTGGTTCCACCCTCTTTAGAAGAGCTAGAGTCTGTATAGTGATCGCCCCCCCCTCACACACACACACACACACACACACACACACACACCGGTATTCTCGTCTTTTAGTCTCCCCAGCACCTCTTTCTTACCGAATTATTTTTACATATACCTCATTAATATATAAATATATATTTTTTGACAGTACGGTAACTGTACATATTTAAAAGATATAAATTAGAAATATTTACCAAAGTGTATCATAGAAAAATAAATCGCCAAGGATAAGGTGCTTGAGTCTCCTAAACTGGCGAAGAAAATGCCAGGTTAGAGCTGTAGACGAGATGAAAATAAAACCCTATTAAAAAGGAAATGTTCAGGGTCATGCAAGAATAAAGGAAAGGTTAAGGATCTTCCATTAATAAAGGAAAGGTTAACTATCATGCAAAAATAGAGGAAAGGTTGAGTCGTGCAAGATTAAAGGAAATGTTAAGGGTCATGCAAGAATAAAGGAAAGTTTAAGGATCACCCAAATAGCGTTCTAATCTGTTTTATGGCAAGGATGGTGATCTTCGCTATGCAGTTCGATTATAAAGCCATCAGAAAGGAAAAATTTACTGAATGAGGGTAGTGAACGTTTTTTTTTTTTTAATGTAATTTTTGCAGTTCAAGAATACGTGTGAAAGTGAGAAAGAGAGAGTAAGATCGTGTGTGAGAAAATGAAGTGAGTATGAGTGTGTGAAAGTGAGAAAATAGAATGAGACTAAGATTGTATGAAGTGAGAATAGAAAGTGAGAAAATAAAGTAAGAATTAAGATCGTGTGCAAGTGAGAAGATCAAATGAGTGAGAATAGGGATGGTTGTTGTTGGTGGGGGGTAGGTGTGGTGGTTGTGGTTGTGGTGGTGGTGGCGGGTGTGTGGGTGGTGATGGCGGTGTGTGGGTGTGGGTGGCGGTAGGTGGGTGTGTGGTGTTGGAGATAGGTGGGTGGATGTGGGTATGTGTGGGTGGCGGTGGGTAGTGGTGGTGGTGGGTGGGTGTGTGGTGGTTATGGTGGTGGATGGGTGTGGGTGGTGGTGGTGGGTGTGTGGGTGGCGGTGGGTGGGTGTGATGGTGGCGGTGTGTAGGTGGTGGTGGTGTCCCGTGTTATCCATCCAGATCTCTCCTGCCTTTTAATTTTTTATTTTTTTTTTAGTGTGACCTTTCAACCCGTGTTCGCCACTCCTCGCCAACTGGGGTCACTGCTCTTAATTGGGGGATTTCACCTGGCCTCTAGACCCTTTTTGTGTCAAGGCTTTGTTTGTGTTATCGTCCGTTTTTGAGGTCGTAGAGACACGTTACGCCCTTTTTTTGTAATTATTTTTATCATCATCGTCAGTAGAAAACAGCATTATTATTATTATTATTATTATTATTATTATTATATCATTTTCATTGTTGTTATTATTACCGAATTATTATTATATTTATTTCCCATCGTGTGGTAAGTGAGGGCGCTCACCATCCACTCACTTGATATAGTGCTGCTCTCGGGTGCCTGCCCTTTCCTCTTGTCCATCTTTCTTTCCATCCATCCTCTTCTGTCTTTCTTTCCTTCATTCTTTCTCTTTCTTTTGCCTGCGGGTGACTTTGCACTCCCTCTTGTGTCTTTCTTTCCTTCATTCTTTCCTCTTCCTTCTGCCTATGGGTGACTCTACACTGAGTGACAAGCCAAATGGTTTCCTGTACACCAGGAAACCATTTACTACGCTGGGTGGTAACCATATAGCCAAATTTTGGCGCCTGGTGGTTTAGTGGGTAATAACGGTGCTCCAATCGGATTGAGCCGGTGAAGGTTTATATCCAAGGGATGGTGGGGGTTTATTGCTGACGTAATGCCACTCAGGGATGAGTGAGGCTGGTCACTCTCATCTTAAATGCCAGGACCAACTTGCCTAGCCCCGGGCTCCTACGCTCCTTATGGGGCAACGTAGGATTAGATGATGATGATGATGATGATTTCCCATCGCCTATCTATAAAGTAAAATCATCTTGGTGATCTCCTTCAGATTCTGTTATTGTGTGTACGTATTACAGACGAAGGAAGATAAATGAAATATGTCTGTAAAGGAAGTGTACAGTGTATTCCTGATTATGTGAAGGGCACGTGTCAGACGGGTGTGTGAAGGTCAGGTATTGGAAGACAGGTGTGTGTGTGTGTTATTGTTTTGAAAGTTTGTCAGCTGTTTGGATTTGTTTGCTGCTTGTGTGCATTTTTTTTTCTTTAATGCCTATCTTCCTCTCCTCTTTCATTCTTTCTTTCTTTCTTTGATTCTTGGTTTGTTTTCTTTCTTTTTTATTTTTCACTTCCTCCCTTTCCTCTCCACTTTCTCCTTCTCGTCTTCTCTTACCGTACATCGTTTCCTATTCTTCCCTCCCCTTCCCTCCAATTTTCTTCCCATGTCCCCTCAGCATTCACCCTCCCCCCGTAGCATTATTCATCTCACTCACACTGTACTCTCTCTCTCTCTCTCTCTCTCTCTCTCTCTCTCTCTCTCTCTCTCTCTCTCTCTCTCTCTCCATTATCCTCCCATTTCTTTCCCCCCCCCTCTCTCCTTTCCACTTCAGCCTCTTTTCTCTCTTCTTTCTCACCTTTTTTGTCCTCTTTACCTTCTTTCTCATACATTCTTTTCCTCCCTTCTTTCTTTCCTATCCTCTTCATTTTCTTTCCTTTCCATGTCGTTTCTTAACATTTTTCCTTGTTTTCTTTCTTCGTCATTTATAATTTCCTTCCATCCTTCCTTCCTTCCTTCCATCCTTTGGTTTATCTCCTTTAGTGATTTCTCTTCCCCTCTCCTTTCCTTTTCCCTTCCCTTCCCCTCCCCTCCCCTCCCCTCCCCTCCCCTCCCCTCCCTAATTCCTTTCCCATGTCTCCTGAACATGCACTTTCCCCTCATATTATATTCACTGTCCTCCTCCTCCTCCTCCTCCTCCTCCTCCTCCTCCCTCCTGGATCATATAGTCTCATATCATTTAATAATAGGGCCACTGACCCTATTATTAGTTCCTTGTTAATGGGGAGAGAGAGAGAGAAGAGAGGGGAAGAAGGAAGGAAAAACGGTGGGAGATGAAAAAGATAATAATAATATGAATGATAATAATAATAATAATGATGATGATGATGATAGTAATAATAATACCGTAATAGAGAGAGAGAGAGAGAGACCATGCTATTGGGGATCACTCAGTGTTTGTATTGGGAATGTATTTTGTCAGTTGTGAGGCATTTACTCGAGAATTTCACCTCGTCCAGAATGTGAAGAATCGCTGGTAAAACATGTAAATATAATTCTGCCATCAATATATTTTTTTTTGTTTAAATATTGGGAGGGTTTTGAGCTATCAGGATGTGATGAATTTTAACTGTTTGAATAGTGGTTACGGTGTCCGAGTGATTGGCATTGTTGAGTACACAGCTGCCTGCCCGTTAGTCTCATGTTGCGGACGGTTGGCACGCGACTCAGGTGTCCATTCACCCTTTGTGGCTACATAAACTGAGTGTCTAGAGTAACACCAAGGGGAGGTGACTGTGGTGACTTGGATGGTGCAGTGGCCTTGTGTCCCAGTATGCTTGGTGAATAACACGCCACATTCAAAGGCCTATGTTACGGAGATGAGCACCGCGTCTACCTCACGGCTTCATCTCCTCCCTTTACCTTTACTGGTGGTGTAGTGGGCAGAACGCACCAGTCGGAGAGATGGCCTTGCACCGGCTGGATCCGCTAGAGGTGACTGGAGGTACTGGATCATGTGATGTCATTAGAGAAAGTAGGCGAAGGGCAGCATGACGTGGAGGCGATTTGTTTGTAACCACACTTTCGGGATTAAAGCGTCTGCCCGTAGATTAATAGATAAGTAGAGAGAGGGAGAGAGAGATAAATAGATAGGCGGTAGGTTAATTAGATAAGAAGTAGGTAGTTAGGTAGGGAGATACATAATAAATTGAGAGATAGGTAGGTAGATAGGGTAGGTAGGTAGGTAAATACATAGATAAATTGAGATAGGTAAGTGGATAGGATAGCTAGGCAGGTAGGTAGGCTGATAAATTGAGATAGGTAAGTAGATAGGATAGGTAGGTTGATATAGATAAATTGAGATAGGAAAGTAGATGGGATAGGTAGGTAGGAAGATACTTAGATAAACTGAGAGATGGGTAAGTAGATAGGATAGGTACATAGATAGATAGATGCGTACTGAAGTGTGCCCATATCTCTGAAAATATATAAATTAAAAATAAATCATGGCTGCCTCATCCATTTTCTGATACTGATGGATCTTTTATAACTCAAAACGCTGGAAT
This sequence comes from Coenobita brevimanus, assembly GCF_032717465.1. Lineage (NCBI taxonomy): Eukaryota > Metazoa > Arthropoda > Malacostraca > Decapoda > Coenobitidae > Coenobita > Coenobita brevimanus. The sequence goes on from NC_136991.1 coordinate 1,337,309, forward strand.
TTAAAGATGGAAAGAAAAAAAAAACTCTCTTCCCTTAGCCCTCCATATATAGGAAAAATTAATCCTCATCTGTTATCCTGAATTTAGTACCCAAGCGTCTCCATAGCATCGAAAAATAAATAAAAAAAAAAGTTAATAAATTTTTTGCCTGACTCCTCTGTTATATAGAAGACTTATTCTCTCTCTCTCTCT
>NC_136991.1:1342500-1500000 GCF_032717465.1 Coenobita brevimanus
GGGAGGGAGTGAAGGGATAGTGTAGATGGGAGGGAGGTGAGGAAAAGAGAGGAGAGGGGGTAGGAAAGAGAATAGAGGTGGGAGGGAGGGGTGGGTAGAGAAGAAAGGAGAAGGGGAGGGAAGAGATAGTAAAGAGGGGAGGGAGGAAGAGTGTAGAGAAGAGAGGAGAAGGGGAGGGAGGGAGGGGGTAGAGAAGAGAGGAGAAGGGGAGGGAAGAGACAGTAAAGAGGGGAGGGAGGAAGAGTGTAGAGAAGAGAGGAGAAGGGGAGGGAGGGAGGGGGTAGAGAAGAGAGGAGAAGGGGAGGGAAGAGACAGTAAAGAGGGAAGGGAGGGAGAGTGTAGAGAAGAGAGGAGAAGGGGAGGGAAGAGATAGTAAAGAGGGGAGGGAGAGTTTATATATAGATAGATGAAGGGAGAGAACCACCGGGCTTCAGGCTACGGACTGCCTGCTGTGTGTTCCGAGTCAGGAGGGAAAAAGTGAGGTGGGAGGGAGGGGGTGATGGAGAAGAGAGAGAGGAGGGAAGAGGAGAGAAAAGAGGAGACGGTAGAGAAAAGATGGAGGGGGAGGAGGGGGGTGGTAGAGGGGTGTGTGTGTGTGTGTATGTGAGAGAGAGAGAGAGAGAGAGAGGCCTTGGTCAGGGTAGGAGAGAAAAGGAGGGGGAAAAATATGGTTGAGGGAAATGAAAGGGAAAGTTAAAAATATATGGCTGAAAATATAGGGAAGGGGAGTGAAACGGGGCGAGAGGAGAAATAGGATTAGAGAGAGAGATGTGAGGTGGGATGAGAGGAGGTGTGTTTTGAGAGAGAGAGAGGGGGGGGGGAAGGGAGAGAGAGAGAGAGGAACAGGGTATACAAAACTTCACATCTGACTCACAAAAACTTTTTCACACATTTCACCTTTTTTACGAGACACATTTTTTGCCCTCCCTGTATATATACCTTTCCGGGTTATTTTTATTGTTTTCATTGTTTTTTTTTTCTTTCTGAGGGTCGTGTTCTTTTCTTTTTCTTTTATCTTCTTTTCTCTTTTTTATTTTTATTTTTGAAGTTACGGGTTATATTATTTCTTTGGATTTAATTTTGCTTTTGGCCAGATGTTTGGCTTGGGATGATGATGATGATGATGCTGAGAAGAATGATGATGATGATAATTGATGACTATTATGATGATGGTGGTGGTGGTGGTGGTGGCGGAAATGATGATGATGATGGTGGTGGTGGTGATGGTGGTGGCGGAAATGATGATGATGATGATGATGGTGGTGGTGGTGGTGGCGGAAATGATGATGATGATGGTGGTGGTGGTGATGGTGGTGGCGGAAATGATGATGATGATGGTGGTGGTGGTGGCGGAAATGATGATGATGGTGGTGGTGGTGGTGGCGGAAATGATGATGATGATGATGGAGGTGGTGATGGTGGTGGCGGTAATACAGGATTACACAGGAAAGCAAACAGCAACAGACCTTATGGTCCTTTCGAAGCTGCTTGTTACAGAGAAAACTATGACTACAAGATCTAACTCTATATGCTGAAGGATAAGGATAGTAAAGCAAGAAGGCTCCCCCCCACCACCAAACCCTCCAGGAAAAAGTGAGAAAAACCATCATGCAGCATGGAAAAACTGACGGAAATTTTATAGGAAACACTGGAAAGGAAAAGTCACATGATGATGATGGTGGTGGTGGTGGTGGTGATGACCGTAATGATGATGATGTTGATGGTGGTTGTGGTGGTGGTGGTAATGATGATGATGACTTTGGTGGTGATGATGATGATGATGAGTTCGTGTGAGAGCATTTTAGTTGCGTGTGCCTTACAGATTTATTTGTGTGTGTGTGTGTGTGTGTGTGTTTGTGTGTGTGTGTGTTTGTGTGCGTGCGTGTGTGTGTGTGTGTGTGTGTGTGTGTGTGTGTGTGTGTGTGTGTGTGTGTGTGTGTGTGTGTGTGTGAGTGAGTGTGTGCAACCCCGAAGCCGCCGAGCATTGTACTAGTTCCAACTTTTACCCGAGTGGAATACCTGAGAGAGAGAGAGAGAGAGAGGAGTGGGAAAGACGACGAAAGATAGAGGAAAGGGACAGATTATTGGTCAGATTAAAGAGAGGACGAAGAATGGGGTCTCAGAGTACGGAGAGAGAGAGAGAGAGAGAGAGGTTTTTGCTTGGCCGAATGCCAAAAGATGTGTGTATGTGTGTGAGATAGAGAGAGAGAGGGGGGGAGGGGGGGGTTTTTGCTTGGCCAAATGCCAGAAGATGTGTGTGTGTGTGTGTGTGTGTGTGTGAGAGAGAGAGAGGGAGAGAGAGAGAGACTATTTGCTCACTTTTGCTAGGTCGACTGCTGAAAAAAAATGCAAGGCAGACAAAACAGTGAGGGGAAGAGGAGGAGGAAAAGTGCTGAAAGGGAGAGGAGGAAAAAAGGAGAGAGGGAGGGAGGGAAGGAGAGAAAATGGTGGTGTGAGAAAAGGAAAAATGGAGGGTGGCAGAGAAAGGAAGGAGGAAGAAAATAAGAGAGAGAGAGGGAGGGAGAGGAAAGAGGAGGAAAATGAGAGAGAGAGAGATTAAGGGCTATGGGAGACGGAAGGGAGAGAAAGATGGAAATTAATAGGTTAGGAAGGGAGGGAGAGGAAATAGGAAATAAATCAGTAAGTGAATGGAGAGAAGAAAAAGACAGATAAATTATATATGTAAATAGATAACGATGGAAAGGAAGTTAGAATGAAGTGATTGATAGAAGAATGGAAGGAGGGGAGGAAAGAAGCAAGATGTTATGACAGAGAGAGAGAGAGAGAGAGAGAGGCAAGTTTCTAGTCACAAAGGGTCAGAAAAACTCTCTTGATATGTTCCTCACTCACGCCCTCTGTAGTAGTAGTCGTAGTAGTAGTAGTAATGATAGTAGTAGTCGTAGTTGTAGTAGTACTGGCAGTAGTAGTCATAGTTGTAGTAGTAGTAGTAATGATAGTAGTGTTGGGAAGATAGGCTACATTAATTCCTTCACTAAAAGGAAACTATTTTACTTGTCACTTGAATATACAGCCACCTAATCGTAGCACTACATCTTGTGAGTGGATGGTAAGCGCTCCAAGTTACCAGCGTTCGGTTTAACATAGAAGATAGTTAGGGGTATAAAGTGGAATAAATCGCTGCGGAAATGATGTCACGAGAAAATAGGTCGCTGCGGAAATGGTGTCACGAGAGAATTAAGTGTAATAAATCGCAGCGGAAATTGTGTCACGAGAAAATCAGTTGCTGCGAAAAAGGTGTCACGAAGTCCGAGACAAGAATGCATCCTCCATTGTGTTGATTGCAATAAATGTGTGCAAGTTGATTGTGGATTGTTGCAGCAGCGTTGTGGTGGTGAGGAGGAGTGTGGTTGTGGTGGTGGTGTAGGTGTTGTGGTAGTGGTGTGGTTGTGGTGTTGGTGTAGTGTAGTTATGTTGGTGGTGTTAGTGTAGTGTGGTGGTGGTGTAGGTGTAGTTTGGTGTGGTGTAGGTGTAGGTGTAGTTTGGTGTGGTGGTGGTGTAGGTGTAGTTTGGTGTGGTGGTGGTGAAGGTGTGGTGTGGTTGTGGTTGTGTTGTAGGTGTGGTGGTGGTGTAGGTGTGGTGTGGTGTGTTGTGGTGGTAGTGTAAGTGTAAGTGTGGTGGTGGTGTTTGTGTAGTGTAGTTATGTTGGTGGTTAGTGTAGTGTGATGGTGGTGTAGATGGGGTATGGTTGTGGTGATGGTAGTGTGGTGGTGGTGTAGGTGGGGTATGGTTGTGGTGATGGTGTAGTGTGGTGGTGGTGTAGGTGGGGTATGGTTGTGGTGATGGTGTAGTGTGGTGTGGTGGTGTAGGTGAGATATTTGCTGTGGATTTGTATTTGCAGTAAGCAGGAGGCGTAGGCATAACCCCTTCAGTTCGAGGACGTACCCGGTATATTTTGTTATCTGTTGTCACTTCCGATTTTATTAATCTTCAGCGAGACCTTTCATATTATTATTATTATTATTATTATTGTCATTATTATTTTATTATTATTATTAGTAGTAGTAGTAGTAGTATTAGTGGCAGTAGTACTAGAAGTAGTCCAGGGAGGGGAGAAAAAGAAGGGGAGGGAAGGGAAAAGGGAGGGGGAGAGAGGGAGGGATGGATGTAGAAGAAAGTGAGAGTAAGGAAGGGAGAGGGGGAAGTGGAGAGAAAGGGAGGGAAGGAAAAGGAAAGAGAAAAGAAGTACAAGAAAAAGAGGAAGGAAGTAGGCAAGGATGTTGGTGGTTAGGGGAGGGGGGGAGGGGAAGATAGTGAGAAAGTTGGAGGGGGAGGGAGAGGGAGGATGGGGGGTCGAGGAGGGAGAAAGAAGGAAGGAAGGATATTGGTATTTAGGTGGAAGGAGGGTTTGGAGACAATGACGAGGGGAGGGGGAGAGGGAATGGAGGGAGGGGAGAGGTAGGGGAGGGGGAGAGGGAATGGAGGGAGGGGAGAGGTAGGGGAGGGGGCGAGGGAATGGAGGGAGGGGAGAGGTAGGGGAAGGGGAGGGGGAGAGATAGGGGTGAGTTGTGTCAGGAAGGGAACTTTAATTAGAAGGACAAATTTGTGAGGCTTCAGTCTTATCGTTAGTGAGCAGGGGGGAGGGGAGGGGTAGGGAGGGGAGGGGTAGGGAACACAAAGGAAAACAAACAGCAACAAACCTCTTTCTTTTTCTTTTCTTTTTTCTTTCGTGGCTGTTTGGTATAGGGAAGGTTATAACAAAACTATTCTATCAGTTAAAGACAAGGATAGACATGCAGGAAGGGAGAGAGGGGGGAGATTGAGGGTGAGGGTAGGGGACGGATTGGGGGAGGGGAAGTGAAGGCGGAAGGGGAAGAAGAGAGTAGGGGAAGAGTAGAGATAAGGGGGAGAAGGTGAGGGGAGGGAGTGAGAGGTGGGGAGGATGGTGGAGGGGGTAAGGATAGCAAGGAGGGGGAAAGGAGGATAGATGGTGGAGGGTGAGAGAGGGGGAAGATAGAGAGAAAGGGGTGGGGGAGGAGGGGTAAGGGAAGGGGAGGTTAAAGGTGTTGGAGCATGTAGTTATTGCCACGGTACCGGTATTGAGATGGGGAGGAGAGAGGAGAGGGGGAGGAGAGAGGAGGGGGGAGGGGAAGGAGGAGGGTAAAACTGTTAATAAAAGCTTGAGGAGGAAGGAAGGAAGTGGGAGTGGGTGTGTGGGGGAGGGGAAGGAGGGAGGGGAAATGTGGGGGGAAGGGAGGAGGGATGTATTATTAAAGGAGAGAGAAAGGAGAGGGAGTGGGGGAGAAGAGGAGGATGGAGGAGAAGGGAGAGACATGGATAGGGAAGAGGGGGTGGAGAGAGGAGGAAGGGAGGGGAAGACATTATTGAAAGATAAGGATGGGAGGGAGAAGGGAAGAGGAAGAGAAAATGAGGTGAAGACGGAAGTACAAGGAGAGAGAGAGAGAGAGGGGGGGAGAGAGAGAGGTGGTGTTCTGGGGTGTCTCTCTCATAATTAAGGGGTGACAGCCTCAGTGAAGGGGATGAAAGAAGAGGTGTTGATTCTCTCTCTCTCTCTCTCTCTCTCTCTGTCTCACACACACACACACACACACACACACACACACACACAAATAACTTATAAAACCACATCGTTGGAAAGAAGAGGTGAAATATTTGGACTACCCCAGCCTAGCTCCTGTCCCCTACACTCCAAAAGGGGTAACAGGATTCAGTATTAGCTTCCTATTTTTCCTGATCACCACTTCTCTAGCGATTTATTCCGTATGCCTTCTTCGTTTGTCATGTTTTCCGTTTTTTATATACCGGGTACTCTTTATTTTCCTTACTCTTTAACTCCTTTTCCTTAGCGGTGTATTTTGGTTCTTAATTCCTTTTCCTTAGCTATTTGTTATTCTCATTGGTCCTTAATTCCTTTTCCTGAGGGACTTATTTTGCACATTCCATTTTTTTTTTTTTAATATATATCAGCATCTTCTCCACTCCCTTCATTTATCTTGGTCCAAAACTGCCATCGCTCACTCTTGAATGTTGGGCTGTAACAGACTAACTCTAGAATGTGGTGGTAGTCACGAAGAAGTGCTTGTAAGATGTGGTCGTTCTGTGGATGGTATGGATGTTACAGTGTGTGGAAGATGTGAATGCTGTGTGGAATGGGTGGAAGTCATGTGGACTATAAGATGTGGATGTCAGATGGAGTAGGTGGTGATATTTGGAGTGGGTGGATGATATGGATGTTGTGGAGAGTGTGAAGTTACGAATATTGTGTGGAGGTAGTGTGGAAGATGTAAATGTGATATGGAAGTGGCGTGGAAGATGTGGAAGTGGTGTGGACGTGATGTGGAAGGTATGGAAGTAATGTGGAAGTGGTGGAAGATATGGGAATAATGTGGAAGTGGTGGAAGATGTAGGAATGATGTGGAAGTGATGTGGAACTGGAGTGAGGAAGGCGGGAGCAGATCCACCCCATTATTAAAGCCTTTTGTCTGTCCACCGCGCAACCCGGGGAGAGAGTGGATGGATGGATGGAAATGTCTGTAGGTGGGTGGATGGATGGATGGTTGAATGAATAATGGATTAATGAAAGAATAGTTGGATGGATGGATAGTGGATGGCAGAAAGAATAGGTAGATGGGATAATTGATGGGTGGATGAAAAGGTAGATAGATAGGTGGATGAAGGGTTGGATTTGATGAGTGGAAGAGGGGAGGGAAGGGAAGGGAAGAAAAGTGAGTAGCAGGAAGGAAGGGACAGGGAGGGAAACAGAGAGGAAGGAAGGAAATGGGAGGAGGGGATGAGAGAGAGCGAGAGGGGGGAAAGGAAATGGAGGAAGATATATACAGTATGGAGAGAGAGAGAATGATGTATAGATAGATATCCATGGTGACAGGTGGGAGGGAGAGAGTAAAGAGAGAGATTGGGAGGGAAGGAGGAAAGGTGATGGATGGATGACAAGGGCAAGAAAACAGAGAGAGAGAGAGAGAGAAAGACGAGTTAAAAAGAAAGGAAAGTATTGAGAGGAAGAAGACATCGAGGTAGAAAGTCAATAAAATAAAAGAGGAGGGAGAGGGATAGTATGAAATAAAGAGAGAGAGAGGTGAGGGGAATAGTTGAATGGGGAGGAAGGGAGTCGACTCCCACTACCTGGACTAAAAGATAATCCCCTTAGAGCCTCTCTCTCTCTCTCTCTCTCTCTCTCTCTCTCTCTCTTTCTCCAGTTTTTTAAGGTAAGGTAAACTCAATCCTTTTCACGTATCTCCTTTTACCAACCTTCCTCCTCCTCCTCCTCCCATCCTTTTCATTTTCCCTCGTACACAGTGAAGGAAAGCAAACAGCAGGCGATACTGAGAGAGAGAGAAAAAAAAAAAGATACACGAAGATTTTTTTTTTTTAAGGCTAAAATCGTATATATTAAATTCACATCCAGCCAGAAATAACACTAACATATTTTTGACATCGTGTTCGAGTTTTCAGGGAGTTGGAAGAGAGTGGAGTGAAAGAACAGTATGCAGAATTTATAACGTTTTTCCGACTTTTTTTATTATTATTATTATTATTCTGGGACCATTTGCTGTTACACTTAAAAAAAAAAAAAGTGTAATGGTTTGTGTAGGGGACCAAAAGTTACCCAGACCACAAGTGTACCAAACAACTGCGCATGCGTGGTTGATGACGTCACGGATGCTGATACCCACTGCGCATGCTCGGTTGATGACATCACGGATGCTGATATCTATTTCTGCTAGAATAAAGATACTAATTCAAGTTAATCTAAGCTGGCGTGTTTACAAAGAGCCAACACAGGGTGAGATGGAAGGTGTGTTCTCTCTCTCTCTCTCTCTCTCTCTCTCTCTCTCTCTCTTGTACTGTTAAATATATAGTAATTGCAATGAACATTTTCCATTGCAGTTGCCTTGTTACCTATAAGGGTCGTATGCAAGAGGCTTTGAGATTAGGTAACACTTTTTCCTCAGCGATTTAATTTCCGTGGTAGTGGTGTAGGTTACTAATGCAAACTGGAAATGGAAATAAAATGGTACTGGAAAATAAATCGCCAAGAAAAACATGCTAGGAAATCTCCAATAATACAATCCTAAAACAACAAAAATAAAATTAAAACTGATTTCTTCGAGCGTGCGTGTGTGTGTGCATGCGTGCGTGCGTGCGTGCGTGTGTGTGTGTGTGTGTGTGTGTAGTTATGGCGTATTTATTGTTACTGTCATCACTCTAGTTCAACAGGATAACATAGGGCCTATTACTGTGATATATGGCTGAAATATTTTTTTTAGGTATATAATGTTGGTTTTTATGGTAGTGATGTTATTTGATACTCTTCACCCCCCTTCCTTACTACTCTTCACACACACACACACACACACACACACACACACACACACACACACACACACACAGGCAAACCCAATCTAACGTCCCCTTCTCTTTCCCTCCACTGCCGAGAGAGAGAGAGAGCAATCTAACATGTCCCCTTCTCTCCCTGACAGCTGACGGGGACTCAGAGGGGGACAGCGAGGAGGACGGGTGCGGTGTGTCGGGGCGGAAACAGCAGCTGAGCAACAAGTTCGTGCCCTTTGGTGCCGGGGGTCCCCTGTCGGCCCAGGCGTGAGTACACCGCCGCGGGGGCCACCAGGGCACGGGGCCACGCTGCTTACAGGGGCAGGGCAACGGGGAGACACTAAACTAACACCTTCTCTTAAGCGATTTATTTGGTGGAACAAGTGACCCGTAAACTAACACCTTTTCTTAAGTGAATTATTTTGGTATTAATTTGGCTCCCTAAGTGATTTATTTCGGTATTTATTTGGCGGAACACGGGTCCTATAAACTAACACCTTTTCTTAAGCGATTTATTTAGGTATTATTAGGCGGAACATGGAGCCCCCTAAACTAACACCTTTTCTTAAGCGATTTATTTGGCTTATTACACCTTCTTATCCATGGTTGTGTTACTTAAATCCGTCTGATATCGTCATACTCAGCATAAAGTACAAAAGGATAAACCCCGGCCCTATTCAAAAATAAATCGCCTAGGAAAACGTGCTAGGGAGCCTCCTGCACCTACTAGAATACTGGCCAAAGGAGACATAAGATGGGTTTAAGTAGAGGGGAGATCATGAGAGAGAAATTATGTTATTTCAGGGGGGGAGAGAGAGAGACAGACAGACAGATTTAAATATTTAGAAGGGGGAAAGGCAGGGTATCAGATATTGAGAGAGAGAGAGAGAGAAGGGGAGGTTAGGTAGGTAGGATGATTTATAGTTTGGTGTGAAATAAGCAGAGTACCGTAGGAAGGTAGGTACGTGAGTAGGTAAGTAGGTAGATAGTATGTTAGTCGGTCCGTAAGTCGACAGGTTGGTAGGTCGGCAGCTCAGTAGATAGAAACAGGTACGTGAGTAGGCAGGCAAGTCGGTAGGTAGGAAATTATGTTGCTAGGGACGTGTGAACTGAGTAAACTGTAGATAGGTAGGTGGGTAGGTAGGTTGCATTGTAGGTTGGGAGATTAGGTAGATAGAGTGGTAGGAAGGTAGATAGACTTAAAGCTAAGCTGGTATATAGGTGTATGTGTGTGTGGGTAGGCTGGAAGGAGGGAAGTTAGGTTGCTAGGGGGCGTTTAGTCTGGGAAGGAGGGAGAGAGAGAGAGAGGGAGGGAGGGAAGGAGGGAGAGAGGCAGATCAGTGAGATGAGTTTGGTTCTAAGATTGACATGTTCATATAGCGATGGAGGGAGGCGCAAGGGGCAGGGAGGGAGGAAGAAAAATGAGAGAGAGAGAGAGAGAAAGGTGAGGGGAGGAGATGAAACGGAATAGTGAGAATTAAGAGAGGCAGAGAGAAATAATGAAAGTAGTGAGACGAAGGGATGTAGGGAGAAGAGAGAGAGAGGGGAGGGGAAGGAGGGAAGGAAAATGAGGGGAAATAGGTAAGTAGATTAGTTGGTTGGTAGGTAGGTAGGGTGGGAGGTAAGGAAGGAAGAAATGCTTTGAAGAGATAGAGGGAGGGAGGCCCATAGATGAAGGTGATGAAGGTAGGGTGAGGCAGGATTATAGTGAGGCAGGGTGAGGAGTGTGGCAGGGTGAAGGTGAGGCAGAGTGAGAGTGTGGCAGGGTGAGGAGTGAGGCAGGGGAGAGACAGGCAGAGAGGAAACTTGTTAATGAACAGGAGGGGAAGTTACTTAGGAAAGGTGTGTAAGGAGACTGGTAGGTAGGTAGGTAAGTAGGAAGTTAAGCAAGTAGGTCGGTAGGTAGGTAAGTAGGTAGATAGGTAAGTTGATGGGTAAGCAGATACGGCAGGTTGGTTGGAGGTGGTAGGCAGGTTCTGAAGTTGGTAAGTAGGTAGGGAAGTAGGGAGATAGGTAAATAGGTGAGTAGGTAGGTAGGTATGTAAACAGGTAGGTAGGTAAGTAGGTAGGTATGTAAATTGGTAGGTACACATAAGGTAGGGTGGCTGGAGGTGGTAGGTAGGTTCAGAAGTTGGTAAGTAGGTGGGGATGAAGGAGGGGAAAATATTAAAATGAGCAGCTTGGTCCCTAATCCCCCTCCTCTACCCCTTCCCCTCCCTTCCCTTTTTCCCTTTCCTTCACTTCCATTCCCCCTCACCCTTCTCCTTCCCCTCCCTCAAGATCCTCTTTCCCAATCCTTTCACTTTCCCTTCCCTCCCCTCCCCTTCCCTTCCCTTCCTCTCCCTCTCCCCCTTTCCTTTCCCCTCCCCCTACCCCTCCCTTTCCCTCTTCCTGCACTTCCTAGCCCTTCCCTTCTGTTTTCCCCTCCCCTTCCTTGCCCTTCCTTCACTTCTTTTTCTCCTTCACTCCCTTCCCCTCACTACCCATCACTCTCCTTCCCTTCCCCTCCCCTTCCCATCTTGCCTTCCCTTCCCCTCCCTTCCCTCCTCATCACTTCCTACCCTTAACTTCCCAGCACTTCCCTCTTCCCCTTAATATTTCCTTAATTTTCCTTCCCTTCCTCCCCTTCCTTCACCTTTCCTTCTTCCCGATTACATTATCTTCCTCTCCTCTTACTTCTTTCTTTCCTTCCTCTCCCTTGCCTCCCTCCTTCCTCTTCCTTCTCTCCATCCTTCCCCTCCCTCCTCTTTGCTTTCCTCTTTCTTTCCTCTCCCTTTCCTCCTCCTCCTCCTCCTCCTCCTCCTCCATCCACATTTCTTTCTCTCCATCCATCCCCTCCTTCCTCTTTGTTTTCCTCATTCTTTCCTCTCCGTTTCCTTCACTTCCTCCTCCTCCATCCACATTTTTTCCCTCCTTCATTTCTCTTCCTTTCCATCTTCCTCTTGCCTTGTCTTTCCCTCTCTCTCTCTCTCTCTCTCTCTCTCTCTCTCTCTCTCTCTCTCTCAAAATTGCATCATCCAGCGACATAAAACCATCCCGTTGCATGTTCTAAATATTACATAAGTTTTTTATTTTTATTTTCCTGTATTTTTTGACTTCAGAGACACTACAAAGTAACTATTTTCTCTTCCTATTTCCCCTATAACCCCTCTTACATCCCTGGCCTCTGTTTTACTCTTGCAACATCAATTGAAATCTGGCTGTTTTTTGTTTTTTTTACTTTCTTCCTTGCCCCTCTCTCTCTCTCTCTCTCTCTCTCTCTCTCTCTCTCTCTCTCTCTCTCTCTCTCTCACATAAATCTTGGTCCACTTCTGAGCGATAAATAAGGAGACAGTGAACAATAATTTTTGAAACCCAGTGGTGCGGTAGTCGTCTTTTCAGAATATATCGTTTAAATTTCATAACTATTGGACTGAAATGTGGAACGATTTTTATGATCAGCATCTGTACTTAACACCTTCAATTTAGCGACTTATTTAGCATTTTATTGTTATTTGTACTTATCACCTTCAGTTTGGCGATTTATCTAGAATTTTATTATTGTTATTTGCAGATTTTAGTCACTCTTCTTCTTCTTCTTCGACTGATAAAGAAAATGGATAGATGGCAGGCAGACTAAAATAAAGAAAAATAAGTCAAATAAACAAATAGAATAAAAAGATTAATAATAATAAGTAAAAAATTGTCCTATGAATTGCTACATGAACCAGTAAAAAAAATGTAGGCTATACTGTAGACGAATGATACGCAAAATAAATAAATGTAAAAAGGCGATAAGAATGATGATAACAATAGTGGCAGCAGCAGTAGTAGTAGTTGTAGTAATAGAAGTAAATAATAAAAGTAGTAGTAGTAATAATAATAATAATAATAATAATAATAATAGCAACAACAACAACAGCAGCAAAAATGACGATGATAATGATAATAAATAATAATTATAACAGAAGGTCAAACTCAGCGATAGTGTGATATAAATAGAGTCGATAATGCAACCTGTTTATTTTTGCCGTGACTAGCGTTGCAGAAATGGCCTGCTTGTTGCACTGCACTGAATGTAAATGTTGCAGGAAGTGTTGCAGAGAGGGGTGGAGGGGATGGGGGGTAGAGAGGACCGGAGAAGGGGAGGGAAAGAGAGGGAGTGAAAGGGAAAGGAGGGGTATAGGGGCGAGGAGAGTTGGGGGAGAAAGAGGGGGGAGTGAATGAATAAGGTGTGGGAGGGGGCAGGAAATAGGGAGGTGGGGATGGAGGCTAAGGGGAGTAAAGAGGGAGGGGGGAGAGGAGTAGATAGAGGGAGCTAATGGGGGAGGGAGGAGAGAGGGAGGGGGGAAGAGTGTGAGGGTAGGGGAAATAGCATGGGGAAGCGGGAGGGGAGAAGAGGTGGGTCAAGGTGAGATGGGGAGGGAGGGAGAGGGAGAGGTGGAGAGAGGGAAAGGTAGGGGGGAAGGGAGGGAAGGATGAGAGGGATGGGAGAGAAAGGGAAAAGGGAGGAAGTGAAAATGAGGAGGAAGGGGAGGGTACAGTGGAAAGGTAGAGAGAAAGGGAAAGGCTGGAGGGGATGGGGAGAGGGGAGGGGGTGCACAAGGGACCTCACTAAAGCTGACTTGAGACCCCGCCACGCTCCTCCTGCAACACTGTCCTCTTGCAGTGCACACAACTTGCAGCAGTGCACACTCCTTTTGTAGCATTCATCATCAGCACCTCTCAGTTCCTTTTTTGCAACAGCTTCATTAGTATCGCAGCTTACTTTTGCAACGGTCTTAAAACCAGTCGTGCAACAATATTAAAACTACTGTTGCAACACTTAAAACTACTACTGTTGCAACACTTAAAACTACTTTTGCAACAGTCTTATCACTGCTCATGCAAAAGACTTAGAACTACTCTTGCAACACACCTGTTTAAGATTTCTCTGCAACACACTCTGCTTGCGGTGTAAGCATCTATCAACACACTCTGCTTGCAACTCTTACACCACTCATAACTCCCTGTGCAACACTCCTGCAACATGCTTCGTGCACACAACACTTCTCTCATATATTCCATTTGCAACACACTCCTGCATCATTCTTTCATCATACCCTTTTTACAGCGTGTTGCTCTTCATACTCTTGCAACAACTTATTCTCGATACCTTCTCTTGCAATATCGTACATTTATAATACATTCCACTTGCAGCGTCCTCCTATTTTGCAACATCTTACACTTGTAAAATAGTTTATTGGAATATCTTACTTTGAGCATATTCCTGCATCATCCTACACTTACGGTATATTCCTCTTGCAACGTCTTACGGCTGCAATGTGTTCCTCTTGCAACATCGTCCACTTTTGCAACATTTTCCCTTGCCACGTATTCCATGAAACATTCCCTCTTGCAGCATCTTACTTTTGCAATATACTCCTCTTGCAGCATCTACTTCTGCAATATAATCCTTTTGCAGCATCCTGCTTTTGCAATATGCTCCTCTTGAAGCATCTTTTGCAATATACTCCTCTTGCAGCATCTTACTTTTGCAATATACTCTTGCAGCATCTTACTTCTGCAATATACTCCTCTTCTAGCAACCAACTCTTTCATTATACTCCTCTTTCAGCATCTAACTCTTGCAATATACTCCTCAATATCTCTCATGCAACATATTTCACTTGCAGTATATTCCTCTTGCAGAATCCTCTTCGTTTGATCTTCGTCGTCTCTCTTGTGTTGCATCGTGCCCCACGCTGCTCCGTCAACACGCTTCTTTCGTTGCAAGATTTTTTTTTTCTTTTGTCAGTCTTTGCAACCTGCTTTGACTTTCAACACGCTTACTTAACCCATTCATTGCCACGAGTTGCTTTTCTTTTTCATTCTTTCTTTTTTTTTCCCGTTCCTTCCTGCCTTCCTTCCCTCCCTCCCTCCCTCCATTCTGTCTCATTCCCTCCTTCCCCCTCAATTTTTTCTTACCTTCCGATGTCTTTCTCTCTCGTCTTTCTTTTCTTTCCTTCCTTCAGTTCATCCCGCCTTTCTTTCTTTTTTCTTCCTTCTTTCATTCTTACATTCATTCTTCCTTGCTTGCTTGCTTCCCTACTTCATTCCCTCTTTTTTTCTTTTCTTTCCTCTCTCTCTCTCTCTCTCTCTCTCTCTCTCTCTCTCTCTCTCTCTCTCTCTCTCTCTCTCCCCCCCCCCAATCAAGTAATTTCAAGGGTAACTCATATATATTTCCCTTCTTCACAGGAAAATCTCAGAAAGCCAACAGGACTTCTTCATGATGCTTGACGAGAAGATAGAAAATGTAAGTAAATCCATCGCCTTTTGATTTTTTACTTCTCCCTAATTTGTTTTTATCATCTTATTTTGTGTTCATTTGCAAAGGTGAATTGATCTGTAAATATGTTGTGCTTTTTAAAATTTTGTATGCATCTTATACCTGTAGTTGTATTTATCCCATTGCATGTTACGGCGTTTGTTTTTGCTTTGTAATTTTGTACTGATTTGTATAGGTAAATCTGTGCATAGGTGTGTGTGTGGGTAAGTCAGTCTGTGTTTATCTAATGGAACTGGACCACTTGACTGAGTACTAAGTCATGGCAGCGAGAAATTAAACAAGCTTTTGTTATGAGGTAGATATGAGTCTCTGTAGTTATGAGATTGTTTTCCTGGATGTTCTTGTGGCCTCAGGTTCATCTGAATGTGAACCCAATGGACAGCAGGCCGAAGTTGCCCTTTTCCTGGAGTCTGCAGCCCTTCTTTCAGGGAATGGGAAGGGTATTGAGGGACTGTATTTAACCAAGCATGGAAGGTACCTACCCTGTTTTACAAAGACGGCGATGTAAAACGATTTATATGGATCACTTCCCGTAACAGCATTGAAGGCTCCATAAGTGATACAGGATGTGGGAATGCGCTGGTTAGATGTGGTGGTTGGTAGGATGGCCTGGCATGGTGCTGGGTGTCAGGACAGGACTGAATGGAGTACCCTATTGTGGTGGTGGTCTCAAGTTCATCTGGACGTTAGACTGGTGGACTGCAGGCTGATGTAGCCCTTATGCAGTCCACCATCTTCCATTCTAAAAATCAACAGGCAGTGCTGTACCTGTTCAAGCCATGTTTAGAGATCCATAAGGCAGCCCAGCCATAGGCCCAGGGAACACCACTCTCTATCACTGAAGAATTGGCCAACCCCCACCCAGTGCTCCACGCATGGATGTTGGTGTGAAAGGCTTTTGGAGTGTAGGGTAAAACATTGCATGTGGATATTCAGTTGTATTGGCTCTATTTGTGTGTGAAAGCATCTGTATACGTCACAGAGGAAACCTCAGGAGGGTCCAGGCATTTGAGGTCACATGTATGGACATACTGTGTTACTGCACCTCCTTAAATATCTGTCATAGGTACGATTGAACCTAGATTAGGAAAATTGGTAGCCACACCTGTCACCACCACAGGGCCACTGGAGGCTAACATTTGAAGGTCATAAGAAAAAATTGAAAGTACTGTATACCATGTTGAAGATGGATGTCTTTTTGTAGTTTATGTCAGTTCATTTTGTATTGTTAAACTGGTGTTGCAGGGTCCTGATTATGACTCAGAGACAGAGGAGTCAGAGCGGCGGCGGCGGCTGCAGGAGTATGCCCAGCAGTGGACAGCGGTCAACACACTGCCACCACCACCATCACCACCAAGGTACTCTGCTCCCTCCCTTTTCCTCCTTTTTATTGTTCTCTTGCCCCCTCTTCCCATTCCTCTCTTCCTGTCCCCTTTGTCCCTTCCTATCTCATCCTTTTCCCTTCCCTTCAGACACTACTGCCACCACCAGGGTAAAACACACACACACACACACACACACCTTTACTACCAGCTCTCTACCTCCATTTTCTAGTTAAATTGTACTACTTTCTATACAGTGATTATAACTGATATGGTTGTGTCATTTTCACTCTGATTTCCATCATCTTATCAGCTGTACCATCAGGTGCTGGAGAGGGACACCTTGATGTCAGTGCAGATGTAACTAGGCATTTCTGGTGTTTGGATATACAAACATAACTCATCTCCCCGATCTCCCTGAAGAAGTGAAGTTAACTCTAAGAGAATGGTAAATTCAACTTGCAGTGCACTAGGTCCACATTAAGATGAGCATGGAACTACAACAACGGCAGTAACAACAATAATATGGTTACCAGAATGTATGCTGATTTTTTAAATGATAATAACTAATGTGAAACCAGCACAGGCCCAACCAACCCCCTAGGAAAGATTCTCAAAGTTTTCCACTAGCTTAAGTAATGAATTTTTGTGTTTGTGTTTTGTGAGTGGATATCAAAAAGAAGGGTAAGTTTACAGAGTTAATGATGTTTTCGGTGTTTAACCCCTTCACATTAAGGTGTGGCACTGACAAGGAGCCTTCATGTGGTGGTGATATTGATCCTTGGTGGAGAGGAACAGCTGCGGTGTCCACTTGGGAGTCATACCTCCTCACATTTCCATGCAGCTCACTGTGGGAAGGACCCTGGTGAGGCACTGTCAGCCACATGGTGTACTGTACGTACAGTACTGTATCTGTCAGACAGCCCCAAAGAGGCAGTTACCTACCTGTGATTGACAGGTCTGCATAACCAGACAGACTAGGGTTACCTTAAGCAGCAGCACTAACAACCCTAAGAGGTCCCTGATCAGCTGAATCAAAGTGTTTGGTGCTTGTTACTGTACAGTGAAATTTGCTTCGTTTTGTTTCTAAAGGATGTTAAGTTTCATACTGCTTTTTATACATGTTATGTTTTGAAGGTCATGGCCATGCATGCATGTGTAAGCTGTTTTTCATCTGTTGATGACAATTAACAGCAGGATGGCACAGCTTAGTCCAGTTAGTTATCTTGAAGCATACTTCAGTTCAAAACTGAACCATTTGCATAAGTTGGTATTGGAAATTGGGGAAAATAGCATATCAGCGTTATAGGTATTTTATTGTATCTATGAAACCTTAATGCTTTCAGTCTGGTGACTTTTAAAAAAAGATTATTCATGCCACCACTACTGTAGATGATTTAAAGTAATGTGGTTGGGACATATTCTGGTGAATAGGTTAATGAAGGTCATATCTTACCCCTTTAATGCTGAAAGTCTTTCCTTAAGTGAATAAAATTATATGGAGATATCTAGAATAAAGTGAAAACAGCCCAGCCATCAGATGCAGTGGGTTGTGTGGCAGCATTTTTGTAGTACAGTATACTGAGGATTAAGTAAAAAAACTAAAAATTAAAAAGAGGCATTTTACAGGAAAGACAATGTTTGTTTTGGTATGGGTGACCATCACTGTCCTGAGGTTGAGAAGCTTCCTGTTATGAGCAGTATGTTTTCCCTTTGACAAGATTATGAGGGATATTCTGGTTGGCATGGGGGGACTTGAAATGCTTTGCCCTTATCAGTATACTGTAATTTGCATACTGCATCTCAATATTCCCTTGTGTATAATTTATAAAATTTTAATATTGACATAGTTTGCATCAGTAACATACAAGAGGATACTGAGGTATAATGTGCCAGATAAATCGCTAATGAAGAGGTTTACAATGTCTCCAAGGACACGTTGAATTGTTAGTTGTGACCTCTTAGTTTATAGTTTCATACAGGTGGATATCACTGTCTTGAGGTTGAGAAACTTTGAATATGAGTAATATGTTTTCCTTTCAACAAGATGATGTGACTTGTGCTTTGACTACAGCAAGCATGGTCTTATTCTTGCAGAGTTCCAGCAAGGCGGGGGTTCTGCGTTGTGAGTAGTGGTTGGGGCAGTGTATGGCACCACTGCAGTATTTACCTGTTATGCTTTACCTTGCACCATATGACGTATTCTCATTGGTATACGCGGCTTCATTGCATTTCTTCCTAGGCGATTTATTTTGCTTCCCCTGTCATCAGTCTTTCTGTAGCCATATACTTTAATCCTGGAGGGGCTGGCCACAAACAGATTGCCTCCATGTCATCCTTTCCTTTGCCATCAGGCTGCCCTCCATCCAGCTCACACCACTCCTAATTTATATACCTCTCCATCCCACCCCTACATCTCATCATTGGCCTCCACCTGCCGCTCTCCCCCTCCATTTCAGCCACACACTCTCCTAGTCAGTCATATTCTCCACATTGTCATGCATGTTACTAAAATGTTTTTAATATCAGCATAGTTTCCCTCAGTACATACAGTACAGGAGGTTATTAAAGGGGTGTTAGTCAAAATAAACCATTGAGGAAGAGATGTTACAAAAGCTCTCAAAGCCAATGAGAATATGACCCTGTATGCACAGTGGTTCAGGGTTTTTGTCTGCACAGCGTGCCATTGGTCTTCACTGGAAGTGTACATTGAGGAATCAGATACATAAACTGAATTTTGTTCTGTTGTGTAGTCTGTGATGTCATGGCCATTTTCTTCACTAATGAAGCATTTTTCACCTTGAGTGTTGTGGCATCACACTTTGTCTTAATATTTCAGGGTAATTATTCCACTTGTTTAAATAGGACTGCTGAATGCCTGCATATGTTATATAATACTGTGTACATATTCTCTTGACTATATTACAAAAAATTTGTACATAGGTGTTGATAGTGATTTTAATTAGAAAATGTTTTCAGAGTAACATTTTCTTTTTCCTAGCACTGTGTACTGTATAGCACTTTTCCATATACAGTAATATGATTAGTATGTCTTGGGCACATTACATAGAAGAGATCCAAAAGTATCCTTATTTTACCAATGAAACAAGCCTAAAGGTAGTGTTTGTTCTGTTCCTCAGTAAAATTTGGTTTCCTTCCAAATGGGATTCATGGGCAGATCCAGGGCTCTTGCCAACATTGCCTGCGCAAAAACTATATTTTCCACACTTAGACTAGTAAGATGACATTTATAGATTGTAATATTTCCTGGCTGTAATGTTTATTTCTCCCACGCAAATGCACATATGTGATTCAACCCATCTAGGTTTACAGACTGTTTCATATTCATGCTCACAGGTTTGCCCTTTTGGTTCCATTGTTGAAAAATATATTAAGATATCAAACATACTGTATACTTAAGTGACAGAAAGAAAGGGAGATTTCAAACACTCATTTCTTTGGAAAGTGACATAGGCATCATCTCAAAAATACTCCTGGATCCGCCTCAGGGATCTTTTTTAAGTCAGAATCAGGAGAATGGTAGACACAGAAAGTATGCCAGAACTTTCAGCCCACATAATTCATTAGATTATGCTGTATTTCACATACTGTACAGGAAATGTTCAGTGAAAAGGTACAGTATTAAATCTATTTTACACCATGTTTCTGGTTGCTTCTGTGGACAGTTTGAATGACAGTACATATAATTTTGGTTTAAGAAATGTCTTACACTGGTTGATAATGATTCAGTTATTATAAATATTAGCTTGCATCCTTGAATGCACAGTATATACCTTCAGTTTGTAATTTAAAAAAAAAATGCATAAGTACTGTAGTATGAAAATGCATAACGCTGATAAATCTGAACTGCATTGCCTTATTGATCATAATTATCATCTGCAGTGTTTCTGATTACCCATGGTGCTGTAAAATTCCTTATTATGGCTATTATTAGCAGCAAAATTGGTGGTAGCTGAGATACGAGTATTGTATAACTTTCCTCTGTGATCATATACAGTATCGGTTCTGCATAAGTACAGTTCAGGCATATTTGTTTTATTAATTACCATTGCTGTTATAAAGTTTCATTAATTACAACCATTGTTAGCAAGAGAAAAGATGATATATAGTCCTGATGTGAGTATCGTAAACTGTACTGTGCCACAAAAAATAATCACTTATGTTCCCTCCCAGCTTATAACTCAAGAGGGTCCAAGTCAGGTGGAACTGTTGTATCTCCCACATAAAACACCTTTTCCAAATCTATGTGTAGTTCTTACATCTCAGTAAGTCACGGCACTGTTGGAACAAGACACATTGGCCCATATTTTAAGTGGAGTAGGCAGCATCAGATTTTTTTTTTTTTTTTTTTTTTTTTTACATTCTCTTGTATGGTACAGTATTTATATACTGTAATTTGAATACACTATCATCATAATACGCATCAGTAATGTACAAGAGGATACCAGTACGTAATGTGCAGAATAAATCAGTAATGAAGAGATGTTACAAGATCTCTTAAACCACTTAGAATACAGCCCATTCACTTGCCATGTCCTCTTGCAGACCCCCTGATGATGACACCTGTGGCTCAGGTGAGATCACAGAGGAGGACGAGGATGATGATGATGAGCTAGGTGAGCCGGGCAGGATACCGGATGAGGCGGTGAGGGAGCAGTACATGTTTATGGGGAGCGTGTACACCCTCACCCACGTAAGAACGGATGCAGATAAGGTGGAGCCCAAAGTGGATATTGTGGCAGCCCCTCAGGTGTCAGATGAACCGGATGCAGTGCTCAGCCACAAGCTTAACGGGTCAGCGATTCCAGAGGAGGAGGATGACAGGGTGGATGAGGGAGAAACAGAAGGGTTGGAGGTGGATGGTAAGGTCACACTACCACCAGCAAAGCCTTCATCAAGACCAGCTTCACTGATACTAAAGTCTGTTTTCCCATCTGATGCTGTATATGACTGACATCCCCATCACTGTGCACATGGCCTAAGCATACAGTATAGTAACATGCACATGGAAGCACACTGCATGGGAACACACAGACAGAATGCACTTACACATAACAGTACACACAACCTTAGTGCACATGGTAGCAACAAGCACATCCAGGACATGCACACCTACCACACACATTACAGACAAACACACAAGAAGAACACACCGACCTGTGACAGTACACATGGCCTTAGCTTACCTGGAAACAGTGCATACATTCAGGGTATGCTCATCCCTCATGCATACAGCAGACAAACATGCAGGCAAACTGCTCACTCCTATAGCATATTTTACCAGACACACATGCAAAACTCAAACAGCCATAGCGCAGTTTACCATACATCACACAACCTTCTCACCTATACCCAGGCAATACAAACTCCTAACAGAGACAGGCAATGTGGGTAGAGTGCACCTAAACATGCATGGCTAAGGCTAGTGGTGGAAAGTCACAAGTAGTAAGCATTGAAAGTACTGCAGAACAGTGATAAAATGATGGTTAGAATAAGGTGTAGTTGATATGTTTTTACATAAGTGAATTGAGCAACTCCCACAGCTTGAATACTAAGTTGTGGTTTTATGAACTTTGGTAAGCCATGTGTGCTGGTATGGGGTAGAAATGAGTCTCTGGTTACAAGTCAGATCAACCCTGCAACCAGACTACAATACACTTGGCCCTCAAGTTTTCAGCTAAGCAGAAAAGGGGTTAGGAATCTTCATTGGGCTAGAAAAACCACGGAAAAGGAACTCAACCTTCCATTCTGACAACATTTGGCCATCAACCAAACTGACTGGGGTTAGGGGTCTTTTTCAGTGTAAAAGAAGAAATGCAAAGAAATAATACAGTTCAGTTTGATCACTGTTGAGTATGCACAGGTGGGCATCTGTCATATAGGAAACACAAAGGCACAGCAAACACTCATCAGTGTAATAAATTCCTTCTCTGTGAGAGGTACCCCAAACTTAAATAAAATTATCTGGCTGTAAACAGAACATCTAATTACATTTTATTGTTACCACCAGATTTTTTTTTACTCAGCTTTGGAGTGACGTCTTGAGTTGAAGTATATATACGGTATACAATATATATACCCTTATATATATATATATATATATATATATATATATATATAGGCTTCATGAACTCCATCACTTCTAAAGGACTTTCCAAAATTGAATAAAACTGTCTGGTGATAACAAGAGTGAACAATAAAATGTCTTTGGAGTGAAGGAGATAAAGGCATTGTAATGTAAAGGTTTATAAGAATACAATATTGTATTTTTAACTCATTCACTACAAGAATGAATCATCTGGTGGTTACTAACTCATTCACCACAAGAATGAATCATCCGGTTGTTACTAGATTAAAAAAAAAATATGGGGTTAAGACTGAGATCAACACTTGCATGGCAGAATTAATGATGGAAAGACTATTGAAAAAAAAATTAAAGAAATGACACTTACACTACCACATCTTGAAATATCTACCTACATATATGTACCATACTGTACACTAATATAAATGTTAAGTTTTCATTTAATCAGAGGGTAAAGTCAGAAAACTATTATAACTATTAATACCTTGTAACTCAGTGGAAACTGAGGCTAGGTAAGTCAAAGCACTAATTGTATGGTATTTCACTTTTTGATCTGTGATTGTTGTGTATCATATGATTATATAAAATTTAACTTGTTGAATCCAGTGATGTGGTTTCCAGTTTTGTGACTACCTCCAGACAGTGATATTCAGCTCAAGAAAAATTTTGCAAGCTGGTTGAGTTTAGATATAGCCATAATTAACTCCTTTACTACTCAGGTGCATTCTGAAGCTAAGTTTAATTGATTGGTAGCAGCAGGAATAAAATTAATACTACATCACTGAAGTGAATTGGTTAATAATTTTTTATTTTGTCAGAATTATGTTAAGAGGATAAAACAGTAGTATTTTATGGCAGAACAAAACTCTATATGAAAGATGAGTTAGAGAGCTGATAACATTGTGGTTTATGATCAGCATAAACACTCACTCACTCATACATACAGATGCAGATAAGGTGGAGGCCAAAGTGGATATTGTGATGACCCCTCAGGCAGATGAATTGGATGCAGAGTTCAGCTACAAGCTTAATGGATCAGCAGTTTTGGAGGAGAAGGTGGATGGGAGAGAAACAGATAGTGTGGAAGTGGATGGTAAGGTCCCTCTGCTAGCAAAAGCCTCAAGACCAGCCTCCTTAATGCTAAAGTTGTTTTACCAGCTAATGCAGTGTATGACTAACACTCCAGTTACTTTGCTTTCAGCCTCAGTGCACACAGTAGCAATGCACATAATCAGAATGCTGTATGCTGTCTATTTTCCTCATTGACAAAGTGATGTTCCTCAGCCCCATGGATCATTTGTCCTTCAGGAATCATAAAGCACAGCTTCAACTTAAAGAAAAGATCCGCTTACCCATGTTTGGTTTGTGCAGGGTGGCCTCAGCAATACATATTACCATGCTTACAGCCTGGGGATGCAGGAAATACTTACACATTGCAGTGCATGTAGTCTCAACATCCATTTTAGCAACACACACACACTTACAGGATGCTTGTCTGCTACATAAGAGGCAGGTGGACACACAAACAGAATACATATACCCACACCACATTTTATCAGACACCACACAGCCATCACATCCATACCCGGGCAGGGAAAACCACAACACAAACAGGTAGTTTGGGTAGAATGCAGGTCTGACATTCACAAAATAAGGTTACTCCTATGTTTAGTGACCATTAACCATGCTAGCATGTGTAGGTTCTTTCACCTAATGGCAGTTGTGCATGTGTTGCAGTCTTGAGCCAGTTCCCTTTTCAATCCCTTAGTCCAGAGGTTTCCATGCAGGACCTCATCCCAAGCTCCAAGTCCCAAATGGACAATCGTGAATGTGGCACCAAACCCTGATGCATCCCAGCAGTTACTGAGAATTCCCCACTTATTTCTCCATTAACCCTAGCAGACAGTGTTGGCCCTTCATACAGCTTCATCGCCGACCTGACAATTCATCCATCAACACCTAACTTTCTCATAGATCATTTTACTGTCACCCTTGGGATACTTATCAGATGCTTTCTTCACATCTAGAGAAAGTATAGTACAGCTTTGCATTCTGTATGAATTAATAATAAAACAATCTATTATTTTACTGAAGTGAATTAGCTTGGAAAAAGTGCTTGCATGGCAAAGACAGTTTTAATATTCTGAGGTGAATGATGCTTATTTATGCTGTTGCATCTTTGAAATTGTGACTAATGTTTATGTAGCATACAAGTATATGAAGTTCATGTGAATTTTATATGATCAGATGATACTGTCCAAAGAATACTGATAGCTGGTTAACACAGCAGAAGTGGAGGTAAACTTACAGTACTGTATTTCATTTTGAAATTGTGACCAGTTTTGGTGGCAAACAGTTGGTGTAACTTAAAGTAATTCGTGTAAGTGGTTAGTTGATTCATATTTGTCAGGTAGAGTTCAGTCAGAACAACATTAATAATTTGTAGCTGAGCAGAAGTGGAAAATAAACCTGATTAAAGAAATGTTAAATTTGTTAAGTAGAGTTCAGGCAGAACAGCATTAATAATTTGTAGAAAAGCAGAAATGGAAGACAAACCTGATTAAAGAAATGTTAAATATATTTTATAATCATGGACAGCACATATAGCACACACTCACCCATGTAAATATAAATACAGATGAGGTGGATGTTGTGGCAGCCTCACAGGCAGATGAACCAGATGGAGAGCTCAGCCACAGGCTTAATGGATCAGCAGGTGTGGAAGAAGAGATGGTGGATAAGGGAGAAACAGGTGGGGTGGAGGTGGATGGTAAGATCACACTGCCAGCAAAGCCTTCTGCAAAACCAGTTTCACTGATGCTAAAATCTGTTTTCCCACCTAATTCACTGTATGACTGACATTCCCATAACTGTGTGTACAGCCTCAGTGCATATGGCTAAATGCACAGTCAGAACATGGCCATCCTTCAGGCAGGCAGCAGGGAAAGTACATACTGTACATACATTATTACAGGGCAGTTCTCCGTTTCTCTGTGGCTGCTTTTCAAGGTGCACAGTTTCCTGCAACATTCCAATAAGTCCCTTAACCATGAGTTCCCATCTCATGGCCTATTTCCGTGATTTCCTTGGTCTGCTAGCAGGGGCTGTCCCTTCTAGATTCATGTCTTTATAGCACTTCACCCAGCTACTCACACA
Organism: Coenobita brevimanus; assembly: GCF_032717465.1. Classification (NCBI taxonomy): domain Eukaryota; kingdom Metazoa; phylum Arthropoda; class Malacostraca; order Decapoda; family Coenobitidae; genus Coenobita; species Coenobita brevimanus. The sequence continues at coordinate 1,367,720 of NC_136991.1, forward strand.
TTCTCTTCACACATCCAGACCAGCTTTACTTACCCATCTGCATCACCTCACTGACATTTTCAGTGTCCCTACATCATATTGAGTCTGTGCATATTGTTGTTCACACTACATACATCAGTGGTGAAAGCAGTGGAAATGAGTTATTTGAGAGGAGCATGTGGAGTCACATGGAGAGACTGACAAATGAGGAAGTGAAGGACCATTGTGGTGTGGATGTGGATGTGATAGAAAGTGTTAGGAGAAACACATTGAGGTGGTTTGGCCATGTGGAGAGGTTGGAGAGCAAGACTGATGAGGAGAGTGTATGTGATTTAGGTGGAGGGGGGGAGAGGTATGGAGGCCAAGGATCAGATGGAGGAATAGAGTGGAGAGGTATATGAGAGGGGTGTGTGAGCTGGGAGCAGGGCAGTGAAATGGTGGGGGACAGGGGAACATGGAGGTGATTTATTTGGGGCCACCCCTTAAGGGATTAAGGCATCTGGCAATAGATAGATTTGCCAGACACCATACAACCAAAACAAAGACATACTGTACACTTGTGTAGAATTCAGAGGTTCACAAAATTACAAATAATTTTTGTCTGGGAATTGAGCTTTGTTATTGCAGAGATGATGAGCTACACTGGAAAGTTTGTGAATCAGTATTTGAACAGAGTAGATAAACAGGCATACAAAGCAAATAATTATGGGGCATTTTCTAAGTGGTTTAGGAGAGTGTAATACCTCTTGCTTACCTGTTTATTCTGCACATCACACCTCACTACCCTACTGTACTTTATCGATGCAAATACTGTCAGTACAGTATTAAAAAGATAGAATAAATGAACTGGAGATTTATGAGGTGTAATAAGTGAATCACCAAGGAGGAGACCTAGTGTAGCCTCCGGTGCCACTTACAGTACATCCCTAAGAGTCACACAGGAAACATGAAAAATTCTGTAAAAGGTAGACGAGAACAAGGTAGCGTACTTGACCTGTGGTCCAGTGATGGCACAAGACACAATAGATAGAGGGGAACTTTAACCCATTCACTAAGATAAACATGGATGTGAAGAAACTGTTTGGCAGTAACCATAACAAAAGAACAGAAGTTTTCATTGTACGGCAGAGGTTAATAAGATAGTATTTAAATCACAATGAAAGGTGTCCCCTGAACTGAATAAAATAGTCTGGAGGTAACTGGAATAAACGTAGAACTAATTGTTATTGTTTGGAAAGGGTTAAGCCTTTAGATGTTGCTTGCATGGCTGTGTTTATGGCAGTAAGACAGTTGTAAAAAATTTTAAAGGTAGTTGTGCTTACTAACCCCACTGCATCTTGTAACTGTGACTGATTTTTATATTACTGTTATACAAAATTCAAGTTATTATTATTTTATTGATCAGAAGGTAGGGGCAAGAAAGTAACAGTAGTTTGAAACTGAGCAATAATGAAGGTCAGAGATGTGTTGAAGCACTCATAATGTATTGTACTTTTTTTCAAGTCTGTGATTAGTTTTTGTTGCATGCAGTGATATAAATTCATGTAATATTTAAATTTATTTTTTTTATATGGTAAAAGTTGCTAAGTCAAGAGTATCACTTGTTTATAAATGGGCAGAATTGGAGATAATGATGAGTTAAAGAACAGGTAACCTTATACTGTATTATGATGGGTGTATACACTCTCACCCACATATGTACGGATGCAGATGAGGTGGATGTCGTAGCAGCCCTTCAGGCAGATGAACCAGATGCAGAACTCAGCCACAAACTTAATGGATCAGCAGTTGTGGAGGAGAAGGTGGATGAGGGAGGAACAGGTGGTGTGGAGGTGGATGGTAAGGTCACACTACCAGCAAAGACTTCAAGACCAGCTTCACTGATACTACAGTCTGTTTTTCCATCTGATGCTGTGTGTGACTGACGTTTGCATCGTTGCACATGGTCTTGATGGACATTGTTGCAACATATACAGCCTGGAGTGGGATTCTCAAGCATACCTACAATGAATGAGGGTGGTGTGGATGGTGTGAATTGGAGGGAGGGCTGCCTGATGGTGTAGGACAGGGTGGCACGGGACAGTTTGTGTGGCCACCTCATTCAGAATAAAGGCATTGATAAATTTCCTGTTGTAACTTTTTTTTTTTTAAGGAAGGACTAGAGACAAGAGAAAAATATGCGTTGCCATTCCTCTGTCTTCCTGGGGCGGGTGGGGGAGGGAAGGAAAAGAAATCAAGGATCATTTCCCCATCATAACTCTTTGTTTCTGCAGGGAAAATAGAAAAAAAAAAAAAATGCAAAAATCTGTGATCTCTTTGACATTAAGTATAGGGTATAACAATATATTCACTGCAATTGTGTTGGGGAATCCAGGGTTAGGACATTACTCATCTACCATGAGCACTCACCCACACAGGATGGGAACACGAAAGCAAAATACAGTACATGTCATAACATTGCATATGGCAGCAGAACACACAGCCATTATTTGCTTAACATCCTCACACAAGCTGTACACTGTAAGTCCTCATTATATATTACCCATTTCATGTCCATTCTTTCATTTAAGTCTCAAGTAAATTACAAAAAGATTTCCTAAAGCTTCATTGCTACATATAAAGTTGATTTAACAGTTCCCCGAAATTTACATAGCTAGTTGTATGGAAAATTTTGCTTTATTTTGACACACACCATCAATATGTAGCAAGAATGTAGCAGTAAAATACTCTCATGGGAAGCAGTGTGAAATAGAGAAAAGTCTTTATAGTGAAGAGGTTAAATTGTTTGTAAGTGTGTGACTTGAGTGGTTTTAGAATTTTGATTGATCTGGAAGCTTGGCCTGTGTAAATTACTTATATTAGTGATACATGCATGAGTCAAAAGTAACACATGCAGTCTGATGGTGTATTTTATGTATGATTTATGTTAGCTTCAGTTGATAATATTAAACTTACAGAAGATATTGGAAACTAGAGAGGTTCGATATAGTCTTCATTAACCCATGCATTTCAAGAGGTCTTGTCCAAGCTGCATTAAAGTGTCTGGAGGTTGCAAGAGGAAATCAGTAAAATACATCACTGGATTCAGAGGGTTAATCATGTCACTCAGAGATGTATTTTATACTTTTTTGCCACTTTCAGGGGCCTTTACTCACATTACGAGAGACTTTTTGAATTAGAGGTTAGATTTATCCTTCATTAACCCTTTCACAACCAGAGGGCTCTCCTGGATTGAATAAAATGGTAGCAAATAAAATACAGTATATATATGTATCATCTAATCTGAATGGGTTGAGGTAAAAGGTAAACATTTGGAATATGTAAAATGTATGCATTTTAATAGATAGATATATTTATTGACAACCCAAATACTTATAAAGATCCATTTTTAAAATTTAGGAAATAAGAATTAATTACTTCACTTCAGTGACATATTATTCATTTTATTCTTATTACCTTTAGAAAGTTCACAGTACAGTACTCTGTTTATGAGAGATTTTTTGAAGTGGATCATTTTCCCCTTCACTATCAGGCTCATTTCCTAAACTGAATAAAATAATCTGGATGAAGCAAGATTTTGCCAATACGTCACTAGATTCAAGAAGTTAAGATGTTGATGATGGTAGTGGTAATGAACAGCAAAATACATTTTGGTACATAATCTCTTGCCTGGCAAAAGGATGGAATAATAGCCAAACAGTATGCATCATTTGTTTAAGGAAATGGGGTTTACAGTAAGCATTCTTAAATTTTTTTTCCCACCACAAAATACAGAATAATTGCATGAATATATTCCATTGTCAGATAAAAGCTGATTGGCTGGTTGTACCAGTTGTATGGGAAAAGGCATGATATTGTAGAAAGCATCTCAACATGTAATGAGGATCTCTTGTATCTTCGAGAAATTCATGCTGACAAGTTTACCACTGATGAGTAGAAAGGATCATTATTATTACAGTGAACAACAACAGTACTGTACATCCTCTGCTGGTTTGTTTGCATTACTGGAGGAAAACTTTTGAATAAACTTTAAATGTTGTTGGTGCTATACATTTGCTTTAGTGCGAAGTGAACATTACTGGGGACTGGACTGGTTCTCACCAAAGTTTCCCCCAAACTTTTTCCTAACTGTATTGAAACCTCAGCATGGAACACTGTATGGTGACACAGTATTACTGAAGTTGTGAAGTAAATGGACACTGCAGTTATATGTGTGCAAGATGTAATTTAAAAAGAAGTTGAGGTTATATGTGAAGAAGATGTAAATGAAGAGAAAACTGAAGCTACATGTGAGTAATATGTAAATTAAGAGGAGACTGAACCTACGTGTGAACAAGATGTATATTAAATTCTTTGTAGAAACATTCAAGTCTCCTGATCCAAACTTGTTCACTGGGCTGTACTTTAAGTTCCATTATGCAATTGCCTGTAAAAATGTACATACTGTTTGTTATGGACAGCATTGGTGTTTGCTCTCAACCAGCACTCAGAAACCCGTAATCTTCTCAGTTTAGGAGGTTTTCTCGTACCTCTTCTTTAGTAATTTGAATATAGCATCTCAGTATCCTCTTGGGTGCTGTGCATACATTGTAATTCTGGTATACCTGTAGTTTGAAGTGATAACATAGAGGAAAATAAAAATGTACTCAATTAAGAAATAAATACTGTAGTAAGGAAAGGGTACTAGGAAGCCTTCTTAAACTTCAAGAATACAGGCCAAAAACTATTGCAAGTGTGAGTGTATTTGGAAGGAAGAGACAAGCAGATTTGTTTCCTAAACTGTGGAAACTGTGTGTGTGATGGAATGAAGTAGGGGACTGAAACTTTCTGATGTTGACAGGTGGCATAGGCTAAGGATTATGAAAATTTGGCAGGGTATTACTTGTGTCACCTTAAATGTGAGTACTGTATGTGATATAGAGTATATTTATTTATGAACTTGGTTTTTTGGAATTGGGCACAAGTAATTCCAGTAGTAAGCCTATTATAGTAAGCAAAGTTTGGTTTATGTTACACATGTGTTAGAATTTGATGTTACTATACCTAGTTCCCATAACTAAAATTTTGAGGTATCTGTAATGTTTTGAAATAGGCTCACTTTAACTTGTACTTTTGTATTTACTAAAAGAATTTAGAAATGATGCTGTAATAGTACTGTTTTCTATAGTTGCTAGAATTTCAACATGATACATGTTATGTGTTCAGTTCTGTAAGCTTAGATATTGGGTTGTAGTGTAAGTGGCCGTGGAGAGTTTATAACACTTCCTTTACAATTTATTCTGCACATTATGCCTTGATATCCTCTTGTATGCTATTGATGTCGACAGGTTAGAAAATAAAGCAATACAGGTAGCACAGAAGAGAATGTTAAAATTTAATGTGAAAATAAACTGCTTAGGAAGAAGTGCTACAGATCCTCATATGTCACTTAGAATACGGCCCTGTACCAGAGTATTGTAGACCCCTCAGGAGTACAGTAGTGGTGTGTTGCAGCCATGTTGGTGGTGGCTTCTTTACCCGCCACACAGCACTGGTGCAATCCTTACAGGGCTTTCTTTATCACCATCAGTAAACCTACAGTATACAATCACCAGGGTTATCTGCAGTGACCATACCACCTGGAGTCTTGGTATGCTGCTTATATCTTCAGTCATGACCCATATTGTTGTGTTGATTGTGGGATGTAATTTTCAGTAAATTCTTAATATATTGAACTAATTAGGGGAACAGTGGATTGTTAAATCTGAAAGTTCGTTAATTGCAATGTTTGATAGTTATCAGAATTTATGGACTAAGGTTTATTACACACAAACTACCCTGGTTCATTAATTGCCTTATTGCACCCTTAGGATTCACACACTATGTTATTAACCACTTAAAGTTTTAAATTTAATTTAAATTACAGTACAGTTATGCATCAAAAATATATTTCACAGCATTTGCCTTTCATCCTGTGGTCAGTTGGTTGGTCGACCTTATTTACCTTATAAACTGTTCCAGACCTTGTTTAGTATATGAGAAGATTATTTAATTGGCTCAAAAAGTTTATGCCAGCTACCATTCAGTAACTTGAGGTTCATTGTAAGGAGGACCTACTGTATTCTCGCTATCTCCCAGTGACTAATTGTGCTTATGAGGGACTTACCAAACTGGAGGGATCAGACACAACCATTCTTTAGTCATTCACCATGAAAGGTCTCCCCTGAACTGCATCAAATCATTTGTTCAGCAGCTGAAAGAAATGAAAGGAGATGTCATTTTGGTGAAAAGTAAAACTCCTTCATTCTGATGACTTATTGTATAGTTTTTCTTTTTTTCTTTCCATTTCCTGATGGATTTGTGCAGCTTAGGAGGGACTTTTCAAATGGAAGAGATTGGATGCAGCCTTCATTAGATGCAAACTTCACACTTAGAGCCCTCCTAATATGAATAATATCAAATGGACATAGTAAAGAAAAAAGTGAAATAATACATCATTGGAGTGAAAAGATTAAAGGTGAAGAATGTTGCCAGTATAAATATCATGAGAGAATGTATACATATAGGAATTACATACTGTTGTGGTATGTTGTGACCTTTCCATCTCACTGAAATATTTTTAAGTGTATTTCTTGCCGTAGCCTGTTTGTTTTCACATAACAGAACGGGCCACTTCCACAACATGGAGGAAGTCGTGGATACGTGAAATTCGGTAAAACCGTTGTTATGAGGTAGGAATGAGTCTTCTTGGTTGGTAGTTAAATCCACCCTTCAGTCTGACTCACTTGGCCATCATTTGAGCCAAAAGGAAGTAAAACTCTTTGTCTGGCTAAAATAGCTGTATTTTCCCTCCAGACAATTTTATTCAGCTTAGGAAAGATCTGTCATATTGAAAGGGATATTAAAGGCTATATCTAACCCCTCCAGGCCTGAAAATCTTTCCTAAGTTCAATATAGTGGTCTGGAGGTGGCAGAAATAACCAGCAATTTTGTGTTACCAGACTGAGAGAATTAAAAACAAGTGAGAGACACTGGTTTGGAGTGTGAGCTTCAGACCCATATGAACTATCATGGTAATTCTCGTGGACATTACTGCATAGTGTGTGTGTGTGAAGGTTTTGGCCTTAGTATGATAGTGTGTAGATAGGCTAACTCAACATGTGGTGCCATGTTGGATTCACTTTGATGCAACCATGTTGTCACTGTCATGTGCGTTCAAAATTAATAATCACATGTCTTGTAGCAGTTGTGGCTCTGTAGGTTAGAGCACTCCGCTCTGACCGAAGGGTCGGAGGATTGAATCCACCTAAGGGTCATTGGTAGACATCAGGAAGGGCATCTGGTCATGAAATGCTACACGCTTCAATCCAAAGTCCTCTACCCAGGGGTAACGCCTTAGCTCTTTGGGGATATCTGGCTAAAAACTTTTTTTATTTTATTTTTTTATTTTATTTTATTTTATTTTTTTTTTTAAATATCCCTTCAGCAGACAAAACATGGTCAGCGAATTTCCCATTTATATAAGGAGAAACATATGCCAAAAGAAGGTGAAAATGGATATAGATGGTCTATGAGTTTGTCTTTTGGGGAGGATATTGATTAATGCTTTCATTGGTGCATAACATTGTTTCTCTACAGTATTAGAAGCTGCCACGTTCTTTCAGTTGAAAACTGGTGTTGTATACTGTACAATTACCATACATGAGGACCATCAAGTTTAGTGCATATGGTTTTTTTTTGTAGAAGATGCCCATTACGTCATTCTGTAGTCAGTCTGTTACCTGGCTTTACCAAGTCCAAGGAATGTAAATAAAAAACAGGTTTGCCACTATATAAAATTATTCTTCAGGCAAAAACCTTTACAAGCATCCACAACTAGAGTAAGCTGAAGTTAAGAAAAGATCTTTGATCATTTTAATTGTTGTTTGAGCATCTTGAGTGTTGTGGTCATGTAACATGTCATTTCCAAAGTCTCTGTGGTTAATGCCTCTTAGTGGATCCTTTACAGATACAAAGGTGAGTCAGGGATGTATTGTAGGTGGTACAGGAAACCTTGAAGTGCATTTTTCCTTTCAATTTATTATGCATATTACGCCTTAATAGTCTTTCATTTGTTTTGTCATCTTGATACTAACAGTACGAGGATATTAAGGTGCAAGAGGCAAAATAAATATCTGAGGAAGAGGTGTTACAAGGCCCCCAAAGCCAACTAGATATACATCTTTTATTCTGAAGTTTAACAATTATAATTCTTTTCATGCCTATGAAAACTTGATGAACCAGTGTGTTAGAACTCAAATTGCAGTTCAGCACAGTGTGAATGCAAGGATGTGAGTGTGGAGGCTCATTTGTACTGTTGTATTTTCATGCTTATGATACTGTACTGCTGTAGTCAGCCTGCTTTCACCTGACCAAACTGGACCACTCCCACAACTAGAATAGTAAGTTGTGGTTGCTTGAAATTTGATGAACCTTAGTTTTGAGATATGACTCAATTTCCATGATTACAAGTGAAATTGAACCCCCAGTCTGACTACACTTGACCATCAAGTTAGCTATAAGGGGTTAGGGATCTTCATCAGGGCAGAACAAACTTGCTATAGTATTCCCTAACTTGCACTCAGGCTGTTTTTGTTTGTCAGTGTGAGCTACCGGTATGTTAAGTTTTAGTAGTTTAGTTAGGTTAAGTTAGGTTGTGCTGATTGAATGGGTTGGTTAGGCAAGATTTGATGAAGTATAGTTAGTCACTTTAGCAGGATGGGTCTTGCATAAGGTAGTTTTGGGAAATGAAAGTGACAGAAGTTAGTAGTTAGAGAAAAATTGGGAATATGGTGGCAGAGTAATGTGGCACCTGGTGGTTTAGTGGTTTGAATATCCTTGTTGAAGTGATGGCTCTGCATAGGCATGATCCTCAAGAGGCAGCTGGAGGTTTTTATCATGCAACAAAGGGAAGTAGGTTGGTCATCTACCCTTAAGTGTACTGGACTACAGGAGCCCTGCCTCAGGTGCCTACACCATGGAGGGGGTAATATAGGACGGAGCTCTCCCTCTGTCATGTTTTTCTCTCTTCCTTCCTTCTCGACCCTGCGTCACCCCATCCTTGGCTTGGAATAAGAAACATGGTGATAATGATGTTCTTCTGTTCTCTCTTGTTCACTTCTCTTCTAGTGGATAACATATGATGTCGAGTTTACTGATGTGATTGTTTTGAGAGCAGTTTCAATCACTGTTGTTGAAATGCACTTTTATAGTATATCATGTTTGATCCTGAGGGTTAACTATATACAGTAGATATATTATCAGAGAGAGATATTTATACTGGAATGGTTGGTATTAGTTATGAAATAGAAAAATCTTATAATACTTAAGTCTGTATTTACGTGTATCCATACCCATACAAAAATGTTCTATTGAAGTTAATGTACATTTTTATTCCTCACCTCATCATAAAAGGGGAAAATGAGGTTGGATTGATGATGATGCCAGTTTCTATAGTTTTCAGGCTTTTACCAGGTGTAATATTCAGTAGTTTTATTGTACAAAATAATTCAGGACAGACAAAATTACTGTACTTTACATTTAGCTATATCTTTTCAGCTAAACAGAGTAATTAAGAAGTAATATTAAAAGTTAGTCTAATTTCTCTAGAATATTTTTATAAGGGTAATCTTGTTGCTGGATCACTTAGCCTTCCATTATATTGTACGTGAGCCTGTCCCAGAGATATTCTTGTCTACCTCCCCTCCACCTCCTCACCTCTTCCATCTCCACCTCACAACTCAACGCAAGCCACAAGGTCACCATCACAGCACATTATAACTATTATTATTATCATTATTATTATTATTGTTATTATTATTATTGGATACGTTTATGTGAAGCTACAAAACATAGTGAATGTCTTTGGCTTATCTGATAGAGCTAGGATTCCGGAGGCTTGAATGATGAGTGAATGGAAGCCTGGCCCATTGGATTGGGCAAATTTGGGCTGTGTGGACATTGCTACTCCTTACCCTACCCTAGGGTGGGAAAGGAGGTCTGGATGATGATAATGATGATGATGATGATTATTATTATTATTACAAGTATATATATATATATATATATATAAACCTGTCAGTTATTTAGTGCTGCGTGGTTTTCTGTGTAATGTTGGTTTGAAACATATGATAGTTTGTGGAGTTTGTATAACTGGGAGGAGCAAAAGGTTAGTTTTAATATAAACAGTTCTGTACTGGAATTGTACACTAGAAGACAATAATTGGTGTCTCCCCCCACTGACTAAATCATAGGCCAGTGAACATTCCATTCCTTCAAGGGTAAAACAGATTTCAAGAGAGTGAAGGTGTACAGTTGATGGCATAGTCGGTGGCAGGTCTCTGGCCAATGACTTTTATCTGTTGTGAGGATACTGATTATTGCTTTCTTCCGTACATGTTTGGTTGCCAAATATACCCTGCCTGTGTTATTGGGATGACATCTGGGAATGATTCAGTGTGGTTACCTGTATCTGTAATTAGCTTGTTTTTACCTACAGAATTGACCACTCCCACATCTTAAATACTAAGTTGTGGTTGCATGAAATTCATTGAACCTTAGTTACAAGGTAGGAATGAGTCCTTGGTTACTAGTCAAAATGACCCTTCAATATGTCTACACTTGGTCATCAACTGAGCTGGAAGGATTGAGAGATCTTTGTCAGTTGATAAGAACTGTGTTATAGTGCAGGCACTTACACTCAGAGGGTTAAGTGAAACATCTTCCAGGTTAATAAATACTAACAACAAATGATGATGATTATGAAGAGCAACAGACTCTCATTCATAATATTACATGCTAGGTGGGACTGCAGGCAGGACAGAAACACTCGGGACATTTTATTTTTAAATATTTGCATGTTACTCTTTTATTTCCCTCAAAAGATAATTTGATACTGAATGGGACTCTCTTCCTATAAATTTAACTTATGGGGGAATCCAAGCTCTTTTAAAGATGAGATATTCTACAGTGCTAAAAGTGCCATGCAGTGAACACTTACTGTATTATAGAAAACTTTGCCAACTAAGTTTGGTACCATTAGTCTGTAATAGCGTATCTTACTCATTTGATAAAAATGTTTAATAGAACAGTTGCTTAAGCTAAGAAAAACTTACATATATGCAAGGGAAATTGGCAATTTCCCTCAGCAACTAGGAGGGAGGGAGGTTGGCCATCACACAGTTTCTCTCATCTAGTGGGGCCTTAACCCTAGACAGAGTTGATCATCAGCCCATGATTATCCAAAAAACAACCTTCACCTTACCTTTGACTTGGTGGCTTCACTGTGAGGATATCTTTTTCCTTTAATCCCTTTTGTCCAATTATCTTTTCATTTTATTCTTACCATCTCCAGACATTTTAACCATTTCAGAAAAAAGGGTTTGATACTGTTTTCATTGTGCTGCAGTGCAAAAGATCTTTCTGAGTTGCTTAATATCGTCTGGAAGTGGCAACATTAAATATTAAAATGATGTCACTGGATTGATTGGGCTTAGTATAATGTATAATCTTGGGTTGTGTTCAGCCACCAGACAAGGTAAATAAATAAGCACTACACTACCAGGATGATGCGGTTTTCTGTGATATTTTGCCCAAGGTGTAGTCCATTCCAAATTTGAATTACACTTGGCCACAATTCACACCCTTCCACACTTGTCCATCCTCCCTCACTCTGACTTCATCATATGTAACTATAATTCCCTTCTACACTTGCCCATCCTCCCTCACTCTTAACTCCTTCACCTGTCACTATAATTATGATTTAAAATGGACTGCTAATTAATGGTGTTGGAATCAAAGTGAGGGAGTATGGGCAGATGTGTAAGGATGGGAGTAATGGCTGAGTGTAATGCATATTTGAAATGGTTTGTAACTACTTCTCCTCAGCCACACATTAGGATTATTCTGATATTTGGTACAGTATTTAAATGACTATATTTGTATCTTGCTAGGGTGGTATATGCTTACTGTAGGTATTTACTTGTTAAGTACATTAGGAAATTAAAGTACTACAGATGTATTGGGGAATAAATTATGTATTATACTCCTATAGAAATTACCTCATTGAGCTGTGGAAGTAACCTGGGAGCCTGAAATAGGATATACTGAAGCTAGTGAAGCATATACAGTAAGTCCTCATTATTTGTGTCCTTTTAAGCATCCTGTTTTACGGTTAAGTTTGCAGATAATGAAAAGATAGCCTGTTAAAATTCTATTGCTACTTGTAAAGCTTATGTACCAACTTTCCCCAGTGTACAGTACCAGCTCTATAAGAAAAGCTGTAACATTTTGGAACACATCACTGACATGTAATGAGGACTAACCATGCTCTAGTTGTGACTGCTGTACAATAACGACCTTTGTGGTACATAAACTTATGAGCCATAGTTGCTACTCACACTCTGCAGTTGTCCCTGCTTAAAGGAGTCAGAGTCAAGATTTTACAGTGAAAGAAGACTTGTTGTCAGTATCTGACAGCTTTCTTCCAGACTGCACAAGTAACATTGTCATTGGCAACTGATCCTCATGTAGTCTAATGTAGCTTCAAACTATCACCTTCACCCTAGACATCAAGTCTCCATTTGGTGTGAAACCTTTTACTACTTTCTTTCAGTTAACTGTAGGATTTGAGAGTGAACAGGAACTACCACTTACAAGTGTTCCTTTGCATGTGATTACAAACTGAGAAATAAGTTCTGATGTTATGGCAACATAGGTACTTTTGTCTCTCTGACCTTAATTGACTGGTTTCTAGTTGTAGGGAGTACTGATACTGTATACAACATGTTGTCTCTTGAGATTATTAATACAATGTGATATCACTTTCTTCTAGTTTGTTATAGTACATTCTGAGATTAAGTTGCCAGTTTTGTCGGAATTATTAGTACAGTACTATAGTAAAATTCAGTATATATTTTACCAAACATGTTTCACACCATCTTAAGATTGCAACTGGAAACCAGTCCATTCCTGTAGTTCTTTCACACACACATACACACCTTTACCCCATTTTTTTCATCATTTATAATCACCATCAGCAGAATGTTCAAATACCTGAGACTAACTGCTGGAGGCTTGATGGTGGCCTGCAATTCTGTTGTATAATCCATCCCAAATTAGACCTACCATTGGCCACAACTCATACCCCTTCTATATGCACCCATACTCTTTCACTTTAACTTCAACACCTGCAGCTATAGTCCATCCCAAATCCGAATTGTAACTGGAGCTGATGGAGTTAGAATGAGGGAGTATGGGCAGGTGTGGAGGTGTGTGAGCCTTGGTTGAGTGCAGTTCCTATTTGAAATGGACGTACAGGTTTTGACAGATTCAGAGGAGTGCAGAGGAACCTAATACATGTGCAGGCTGTGTGGAACATCACATAAAAGATTGTTTTTAACCCCTTCAATCTGGCATTGTGTTGTTCATTACATTCTTGTCATCTCCTAGTGATTTAATGGAGCTCATGATTGACTTATCATACTGGAGGGGTAAGATGTTGTGTTTATAAACCCCTTCAATACAAGAGGCCTTTCCTAACTTAAATCATCTGGTAGTGGCAAGAATAAACTAAATAGCACATTACACAGATTCAAGGAGATTTGATGCCAAATGACCGAACTGTGAAACACTCAATATTTGTGTAAACTTAATCTTCGTAATTTGCAGTTAAGAAAAAATGTTATGCAGAGAATATATGCATTGTTATTGCAAGACATGAGTTTAACCTCTTCAATCTGATGATGTATTTATTAGTTTTGTTACCTTCAGATGATTTCATATAGATTAGGTGGTCCTATTTGAACTGGAGATGGTTTAGATATGGCTTTCATTGACCCCTTCACCATAAAGGGTCGTCTATGAGGATAAAATCATATGGAGACAGCAAGAATAAACCAACAGAATACATCATCTGATTCAAGAGTTTAACCCCTTGGTTTTGGGTGATGTTCTTTTTTTGTTTATTCTTGCCACTGGATTTTTTTTTTTTTTTTCTCCAGCTTAGGAAAGGCCTCATACTCAAGGGGCTTATCAGTGCCATGTGTAACCCCTGCAGTTTGAGAAGCCTGTCCTAAGCTGAAGAAAATCATCAATAGATGGCAAGAATAAAATAATCAAGACAGCCCTGGACTCAGAGGGTTAATCACTTCAGTTAGAAGGTTATAATTCTAGGCGGTGTTACTCTGTCTAGGCCGCAGAGCTCACTGTTTGTGTCTGTGATCAAGCTACACTAGTGCTATGGCTTTTATTCTAAGTGGCCTCTGAGATTTTGTTAACACCTCTACCTTAGTGATTTATTCTGCTCATACACCTAAATATTCCCCAGGCATGGTGCAATAAAGCTGTATTGATATTTAAATTGATTAAATAGCGTACAAGAGACTGCTGTGTGTTGTACTGTATGAAAGATGAATTGCAAAGGAAGAGATACTCTGAAGCCTCCAATAACACCACCAATAATACAGCACCAGGTCATACTATGTGCTGTATTATAGGCATCTTAGGGGACTTTTAAGCACCTCTTCTTGTGCTACAGAACTGTATTTATATTACATGATATTAAACTGTAAACTGCATCCCAGGGGTGGATCTAGGAGTTCTTCCATGGTGTTGCCCAAATCACTTTCCACGGTAATGAGGGTTTGACACTACCATTTTCTTGGCCAACTAAGTAACATTTGTCAATCAAGGATGGTTTATATCATATTGTTGTGGGAGAAATAAACATAATAGCCAGTGAAGGATGTTGTCTATGTATGTAAATTACTATATACAGTACTAATCTTCAGTGTGATGAAGCAGGGGTGTTGCTCGGGCAGGATTGGCAACACCCCTGGAACTATCCTTGAATTTGTAACAGCAGTTTTTTATACTCAACCCAAATGAAATTGTCTCATGGTAGAAAGAGTAAAGAATAACTGTACTAAAGCAATTAATGAGACTTTCTTATAAACATTTTGATACTAAAGGGGTCTCATTTTAGGCTGTAAAACAAGCCAGCCTACAGCAATTCAAGTCCAGCTGTTATAGATTGTTTATGGACAGAAGATATCTGTAATCTGGTGTATGAATTTTAAAAAATTTAACTTGTTCATCCTTCCTTTGTTCATTTTCTGAAAAAAATATGGAGGTAGAAAGAAAAAAAAAAATCATTATACTGGAGGGTTGATAATCGCATATGTTATTTGTTCATTTTTAGTCGCTGCCGACATTAATAGCATACAGGAGTGTGTTAATGAAGCATGTGTAGAAATGGACTGGTAAGGAAGAAGTGTTGGGGAGTTCCTAAGCTTCTGTACTTATGAATCTGTTAGTCAGTGGCTTTGGAAATTTATCTCCTCTTCCTTAACTACTTATTCTGCATATTACATTTCATTATCCTGTTGTATGTTATTGATGAAACTATGTCTATTAAAACAGTATCAAAAACATAGATGATTGTTAAGGTGTAATATTCTAAATAGATTGATTAAAAATAGAAGACTGTAGTATGCTATATAAAGAGATAAGAAATAGCAGACTGTGTAACATGCTAAATAAATTGATTAAAAAAACAAACAAACAAGACTTAAGGTGTAATATGTTAAATAAATTGGTAAGGAAGAAGTGTTACCAAACCTCATAGGTCATCTGGAATAAGGCTCTATGTCTTCTCATAAACTACTAGTACATGTTCTTTCTGATCAGTCTAATGTAAAGATAAGTTTCCAAAGATTGAAGAGGATGACTGGCTCTTGGCTAATGTAATAAAAGTTTTCCTTACTCTGTGCAGCTTGTGTGACTCTCCTAAATGAGCTGGTAACTTTCAAAATGAGATTGTTCTATCTTGAAGCCCATGTCCATGCATTCACAACAATTTCCTTGTTGTAAGCTACCTTCTTTATTTATTTTTTCTGCCGTGTCCTCAGTAAATTAAAGGAAATTGCTTATTAAAGTTTGTTACCTATAAAGTGGTAGGTGGTGGTGACCATCATCCATTCACTTGGTGTGGTGCTGCCTACTTCTTTCACTTCCATCATTCTTTTTCTGCCTGCCCTCCTCTTTTTCTATTTCTCCCAATTTCCTGACACTTTTTATTACTCTTCTTTTCTTCTCAGGTGGCATTACATTGAGTGACAAGCCTAATGGTTTCCTGTAAGCCAGGAAACCATTTTACAGCAGTGGGTGGTAACCGTATAACCAATCCACACGTTCCCTACATGTGAACAAGTGGGTTGGCGGAGGGTTAATGCCCCTCCCCATAAAACAACTAACTCAAAGACAAATGGCCACCCCTTAAGGGATGATGGGGTCTGGCTATAGATACAGTATATAGAGATCTATAAAACTGATTTGCTATTTATTTCAATTTGCAAAAACAGTGATGTCGAGGAGCTGCCTACATGTGGTGGCACTGTGCACCCTGGGTTGAGCAGCTGCAGCATCCACCCAGGTGCCAAACTTCATATTTCCCATCACCTTGTTGTGGGAAGGACCATGGTCCAACCCAGATGAGGCATTGTCTACCATAAGGGGTCACGGGATCCCTGCATGGTGTATGTATTGTACTCCCACAGACTTACTTGTGATCAACAAGTCTACTCAGACTGACAAACTGTGGTTATGGAACAAATAACGGTAGTAATAATTATGTGTAGAGTTGATATTTTGCATCACATCCTTTCATTTTAATGACTGCTTTAATTTGTAAGCCTAATTTTACCTGTGATTTTTTTTTTTTTTTTTTTTAAGCCACTCCATATGTTCTGTATGATACGTCTTCTCCAGGTGTTCTTTGATATGTTCTGTATGATACGTCTTCTCCAGGTGTTCTTTGATCTAAGTTAGCTCTTTGTTCTTTAACATACATTTATCAAAGGACTTTGTCAGTCAAATGATGCCATGGTGGTAGAAGAGAGAACAAAATTAGAATGACTAAGGAAACAGTTTCTTGTGACTCAGGATATAATTTACTATGCTGGGTGGTAATCTTGTAGCCACCGTACTTGGTGGTCTAGTGGGCTAAGGAGCCCCCAGGAGGATATAGCACAAAAGGGTTTACATTCAAGATATGATTGGGCGTTATTGCTTTGGGGAATATCCGAATTCATATAGCTACGCGATTTCATCAGTTCCTGGAAAATTTGAAAAAAAAAAAAAAAATCGGGTGTAAATAAGACTGGTAACTAGGATCTTTTACTTTTTTTTCGTAATTTCCAAAGAACTTTAAAACGGCTTTGCTGTGACGTCATCAAGTCCCGGATGTACGCCGTGAGGAGGAACAAGAGTAAGTGACCATGAAGGCATACACGGATTCTTCCAAGTAAAAGTGGAGTTTTAACGTGGCAGAAGTTACCAAGAGATCATAAAGTCATACCAGAGGTATTCAAATGCACAAGAAAGTGTTGAAACGAGCGGAAAGCACTAAGCAGCAGAAATTTAACGACCGACGAAGATCGTATGGGGGCAAGCCACTGGAAGCTGCTGGCTGTGGCATCTTCTACATCGTTAATTATCCGGCCACATCAAGCTCATGGCCTGCCGAATATACGCTTAACAAAATCCTTGAAGCCAACAATATGATGAACAGTGGATGGATTCAAAAAGTGATGTATGGGAAACGCGTACCATAGTGAAATCAGTGGTAAGTGCCCTTTATTATTTTTTTTAAATCTTACGGCCGAATGACAAAACGACTGCGTGTTGCATGTGGGGAATTGTCTGAGAAATATTAACTCGGGAAACAATTCTTTTGAATAAACTAGGGCTATAAGTGGTATGTTTTCTGGTTCACGACCCGGTAACTGACATTTGATATGCTCAGTACTGAAATAAAGCAATTCCTTTCCAAACATTTTCTCCGTAAGCATTTGTTGCTTATTCATTTTTTATATAGTAGGTAAATAAGGTGAGAAGAGGATCTCCAGCTTTTATGTCGGTATATTGCACATTAAAACAAACCACCCTAACCAAACCTGTTGTACAGTAACCCAACTACCAATGCAACTCAGTCCAACCAAATTTTAATAATGTTTGCTATGCATAAGTTAATTTCAGGGACTTAAAATTATGTGGGACAAACAGAATTTGTTTCCCCACAGTGTCATGTATTTCAGGTTCTAAGTGTGGTAGAAGACAGAACAGCCTAAAGGTTATAGGTCAAACTTTACACGTTACCCTCATCCGATTTTCGACTTTTCGTTAACATTTTCTAGTAGAACTGGTCATTCTAAGAATCTTTTCTTCTATGACATTTCTCTCGCAAATTGATAATAAACGAGTTACTTCCACCAATCACAATCACAGACGAGCGCGCGCTCTGTCCGCTCACCCGCTCGCATTTGAAAGTTTGTCCTCGAAGACCAAACTTTACACGTACTCCTCATGCGATTTTCGGCTTTTCTTTAACATTTTCAATTGTTTTTGTTACTGATTTTCGACTTTTCTTTAGCATTTTCAATAATTTTTGGTTAGTGTTACGATCTTTTCTTGAACCGTTTCTTTGTTGCCGTTTACAGCTACAGACGTACGGCTCTTCAGATGCAGACGAGGAACTGTAAACTGCTAGGTAAATGCATTATTTCTTATTTGCACTCGGTTAGGTTAGGTTAGATGAGGTTTGGTTAATGTCATGGGGGGTCTGGGGGGCGAAGCCCCCCAGTTAGGAAGCACGGCCAGGGTTGGGGGGTCTGGGGGGCGAAGCCCCCCAATTAGGAAACACGAATTCCCTAAGAAGCTTAAAATTATTTTCTTCTGAAGGATTTTAGTGTTTTTCATTTGATTTTGATAACAGTTCCAGTAGGAAATCACTCGCTTTTGCGTTTTTCCGCCACCCAACACCCCAGTTTCCCACAGGTCCCCCAGTATTCCTGGGGGAGGGGGAAGAACCGCAAAAAATTACATTTCAAGTGATTACAAACATCCAACCTGAGTGTTTTCGGTTGTTTTTGGTGTGATTTTTGTTGATTTGGACCGGTCCTTTCCACCGGAAGTCGCTAGTGGCGTTCAACAAAAACTAGCGACTTGCGATAGAAACGAAGGTCAAAATTGATCGAATCACACCAAAAACAACAGGAAACACTCAGGTTGGATGAAAAAATCGGATGAGGGCAACGTGTAAAAATGAGGAGTACGTGTAAAGTTTGGTCTTCCGGGACAAACTTTCAAATGTGAGCGGGTGAGCGGACAGAGCGTGCGCTCGTCTGTGATTGTGATTGGTGGAAGTAAATCGCGTGTAACTCGTTTATTATCAATTTGCGAGAGAAATGTCATAGAAGAAAAGATTCTTAGAATGACCAGTTCTACTAGAAAATGTTAACGAAAAGTCGAAAATCGGAGGGTAACGTGTAAAAATTGACCAAGGTTATATTAGTTTGTCTATCTATCTATCCATTGCCAGACGCCTCAATACCGTTTGGGGTGGCCACAAACATATCGCCTCCACGTCGCCCTGTCCCCCGCCATTTCACTGCCCTGCTCCCAACTCACACCCCCGTCTCATACCTCTCCACCCCATCCCTCCATCTCATCCTCGGCCTCCCCTTCCCTCTTCCCCCCTCCACCTCACTCACATACACTCTCTTCTATATTTGTAAATATAGAAAGTTTTCCAGTCAAATTACCAGGTGAGCGTAAGATGCAGACGATACCGTTCGTGGTGGTGGCAGCCTGCTGGCAAAAAAAAAAAAAAAAACTAACTGCACTCCTGCCATTATAGCTCATTAATCAGCTCAAGATGATTGTCATTATGTGTCTGAGCTGGTTTCTGCTGACAGTGATGTGCAGTGTCTGTAGTTTTTGACGGGTTGGAAGGATTCAAAGATGAGGCCCTTCTCGAGTTAATCCCAGTAGATGGAGACCACCAACTTGCCACCCCCCAGCCAGTTGCCTTCTAACCCCTAACTTCAAGCCCATCTCTGGTTTCTCTGTGCCATATTTTTCTTCATAATTGTTATCACTTTCTGATAACCTAACCATGCCTGTGTGCGTAAATGGTACTTATCATAACAATATGTATGCGTTTAGTGTGTATAAATTTTCGTGATAGGGGAAATTTCAGCTCGCACTTATGCTATCACACAGGGACCCATGAACATTGCGTGCAGAATAAAATGGCCGTCCAAACAGAGTTTGGATGGCTATTCCCTATCACATGGTATTTGTTGACGGCTACCTCCTTTATCGAGTTCATGCCATGCAACTGAGAGGTCACTTGTTTTGACTTCCCAGCAGGTGTGTTTTTCAACGACAACAATGGATGTGAACCAGCAAGTGACTTTTATAATGGGTATTGCAGTCCTCGGGAAACTGCCTGGTGATGAGAGCTGAAATGACCCCTAATTGCCCCCTCTTCAGGTTATTCTTAAAATCATGATCTCTGCAGTGCAACAGTTGGGAAATCCCTCAGTTGCTCAATGGAAACGGCCACCAAAAAAGAAAAAAGTGTACAGAAGTGTGTTTTCGAGTACATTATGAAGAGGAGACAGTTAACAAATAATGTGCCGTAAGGTTACCAAAGGGGCAGGTTGGGTTAGGTTAGGGTGTTTGGTAAGGGTAGCATAAACTTGGTTAGGTTAGCATAAAATAGGATAAATAAATTTGGGTTATGTTTAGAAAATTATGGTTAGGTATAAATGGATAAATAGGCATTGATATGGGTAATTGCTTTCTAAGATGGTGTCCATCTGTGTTCACACAGATTTCGTGTGTCTGTAAACACTTTTTACGTTTTTCACCACTTTTAAAAGATAAAAAAAAAAAAAAAACATTGAAAATTGAGAACACTAAAAAAAATGGGCTGAATCACGTGAAGAGCTAAGGTAAGGAAAAAACAAAAGAAAACTGCAATGTAAGATGGTCCTGTGTTCTTACGGATTACCACTTTCTCTGATAAGAACGCGAGTCGTATAACAAAAAAATTATACAGTGCGGTACAAAGTTTACTGAAGGTAGTAGAATAATCATATTTAATAAAAATTTTTGTTCTGACTGGTGAGTTCCAAACAGGAGTTGTCACACTGCTTCACCATAGCTAGGGATAAGGTCTACAATAGAGAAAAAAGAGGCTACAGAGTTTTGGACAGTCACAGTGAGGGTGGATATCCACGAATGGTATTCCATGCTTGGCTGTCTACGATCCTTGTGCAGCAGGAAATTTGGACTTCCATGGCCAATTTGGACACCCACGAGTCCCTGTGTGATAGCGGCCTTAGGGTGCCTGGTACCAGTTACCAGTAGGATAAATCCCATAGGCTCTGTATACTGTACTGTATTCCTTATCATGCAATTCCTTTATCATGTGTCATATCTGGTGCCAATTATGGATGATAGCCAAGGGATCACTGTATTTTTTTCGGCGACAATAGTTAGTAAAAATACAGTAGACCTTGGTAAGTGGATTTTGGATTTAATGGATGCCACGAACCCCACTGAACTTTCATCAGGTATAATGATCATTATCCTTTAACCCTTTAACCGCGGGCATTGTTTTGCCCCGACTGGCCTCTCCCGCGGGGGTTTCGACCAAAATGTAAACAAACTTTAAACCTTTATAACTCTGCACAGAATAAATCTAGAGCGAAAAATAAGGTACCATTAGAAAGTACTAACCTTCGGCTTTGCAATGATGTAGGTTTCATGATTTCGTTGACTATCACTGGATGGGCAGTGCCATTAGAAGTGAGCGATCTAAAATCACTATTTTTCCCTCACACACCATTACCTTCGCTCATACACCATTACCAAATGCCAACCTCATTCTGATAATAATACTATAAACATATATGAACACTGCACATACGATAAACACCCACTCTGTGTTCACTGAGGCAGGTAAAAGGCACTGTAATTACCCGCACTGCACTGCCACATCAGTGGTGTTGTAATCGCTATTTTTCGCTCACACACCATTACCAAATGCCAACCTCATTCTGATAATAATACTATAAACATATATGAACACTGCACATACGATAAACACCCACTCTGTGTTCACTGAGGCAGGTAAAAGGCACTGTAATTGCCCGCACTTCACTGCCATATCAGCGGTGTTGTAATCACTATTTTTCGCTCACACACCATTACCAAATGCCAACCTCATTCTGATAATAATACTATAAACATATATGGACACTGCACATACATTAAACACCCACTCTGTGTTCACTGAGGCAGGTAAAAGGCACTGTAATTGCCTGCACTTCACTGCCACATCAGCAGTGTTCTCATTCACACAGCTGGACAGATACTGATGCGTGTTTGGTCCGGGGTGGGGTTGGGGGCCCAGGGGGTGGGAGGTGGGGCCCCAAGGGGGGGGAGGGAGGGGGGGGTCGGCTGGAGTGAAAGAACTTAATAGCTACTCTCCCTTGAAGCAATTGGCGCACGGAAAAAACGCGGGGTATTCAAAATATTCACAAACATTCGAGAATGACACCCGCGGTTTGGTCCAGTTTTTGCAATGTCATTCTGGAATGACACCCGCGGTTAAAGGGTTAAGTGGGATGCAGTGGGTTACATGTTTTTTACCCTTTATACTCCAGCCTGGTCTAAAATTGTCCTCTCCCCATCATTTTTTTTTTTTTTTTTTTTTTTTTAAGAACAACAGAGGAAGGAAAAACAAACTTATTAATAAAAAGAAAATAATCCATACATCAGATTACTGGTGTCCTCCATTCATAAAATATCAAACATTTGGACTTGAACAGCTGTAGGTTGAAGTTTGGATGGAAACAACTCTGGGGAAGCGAGTTCTAGAGAGATGCAGTTCGGGATATGAAAGAATTCTGATAGGCAGTTCTGCAATATGGCTGACTGATGTTCCAGTCATGAGCGCTACCAGATGCCCATGTAGCACAAGGGAAGGCATGGAGAGGTGGCACAATAGATACAACTTTTTCTGAGCATTTGCCATATAAATATCTGTAAAATAATGCAAGGGAGGCAACATTCCTTCTTACCTGTTGGGAAGATGGTTTAATAGCAGGTAATTAATAAGAGTAACTGCTTTGTTCGGAATTTTGTCTAGTTGTTTAGTGTAGCCTCTCCACATCCACTCCACAGGAGAGTGCACATAAACTAAAGCCAACTGCTCATCAGTGAAGAAGCAAGAGACTTCATACAGTAATCCAAGTTTCTTTGAGGCGGTTTTAGCAAGTGATCTGACATGGAAGGTCCAGCTTAGGTCATTGTTAAGTATTTGGTTTTACTAGCATTAAATGAGACAGGATTATTTTGTCCCCATTCAGTGATCCTAGATGAGGCTTGATTTATGGAGATGGCTGTACTGAGTTGTGAATTAGAGATATTAAACTTTGTGAATGGGTGTTTAAGTGTGAATGTACTGTGAAGTGTTGAGTATGTACTGTGCATTGTTGAGTCATATCCTTATGAATGGAAGGGATTATGGGTGACAGGTAAGAGATCATTAGTATGAATTAGGAATAGGGTTGGAGCCAGAACTGAATCTTTTGGCATGCTGGTGTTAATTGAGTGGATATTGGAATATACATCATCTACTTTAATTCTTGTCTTTCTGTTGCTTAGATATGAGGAAATCAGAGGAACAAAAGACGGTCCTTAGCAAGGGAGTTTGGATAGCAGGGAATGGTGCCACTGTCAAAAGCTTTAGAAATACCAAGGGCTAGTGCATGAGTTTCTCCATGTTGGTCAGTTGACTGATGGATGGTGTGAGTCAGGAGATTAAGTATACTGTATCAGTGGTGGATCTTTCATGGTGAAAAACCATAATGTCTTTCGCCAATTAAGTTATTGGATTCAAGATGTTTATGTGTTTATTACGATTTCAAATACTTTATCAAGAGAAAATGTGATAGCTATTGGTCTGTAATCAGAGAGGTCAGAGGAACTTCCTTTCTTCGGAATTGGGTGGATATTGGCTTCTTTCCAAGAATTAGGGAATGAAGAAGTACGTACGTATAGGCAGAATGATGTAGCTAGAACAGAAGCAAGTTCTGGGGAGCACTTTTTCAAAACAAGTGGAGGAATTCCATCCGGGCCTGGAGTTATGTTGGTTGGTAAATTGGCTAGGATGGATTTTACATATCTAGTCTGTGTGTTAAGTGGAGCAATTTTGGGAGAGTCAAGTTCTAGTACTGGGACGTTCTGGTTGACTTCCTCTGATGTAGAGTTTCTGTTAAATGTACTGGCAAGGATATTCGCTTTACCATGCAGGTCATTTGTAATGTTACCGTCAGAAGATTTTAGTGGGGGAATGGGTGATGACTTGTTAGTTATCTTTGCAAGAAGTGAGAGTTGACCAGAATATTTTGTTGTCATTAGGATTGTTGAGTACAGTTGTAAGGATGCTTGGTTGTGAAGAAAGGTTGACATACCAAGTTTTATTGCTGCTTTTGCATGTGGTGGTTTCTAGCAGTTTTAAATTGACTTAGTGATTCAGATGTTTTTTATTTTAAGTAAGACTTTTGGGCCATTGCTCTGGCAGAATTGCACAATGTGAAATAAGCTGCAAAAGAGAAGTTATGGGCCAGGTTAGAGTAAAATTGGTATAGTTTAGTACTGGAATATGCTGTTGTACTCATTATTATATGTGTGCTTGAAATCTCACCTCAGGAACTGTCGGATATAATGGACTACCGGCTCTAACCCCCTAAATTTTATAACTGTTCAGACATAAAAAAATACTTTTGAATATTGTAATATGCATGATAAAATGTTATTGTATTGTACTGTACTGTACAATGTACTGTACACACTTCACCTGACACCTGGAGGCAGGTTAGCAAGGCTCACAGAATATGGATAAGCAGGCCTAACCATGCATCAGGAGAGGGAGAGACAGTGAGGCATGAGTGACAGAAATGAAACAGAAGTTGTTAGGGGGAATAAACTCACCAGAGAATAGCAGGAGAATTTCATGATACCGGTTCAGTAAATCCTTTGTGGTTAGTGGCAGTAATGGCCAGGTATCGAGCAGACTTTGCCACCACATCTTTGTGCCTCATTGCTTGCACCGTGACACCACTGCTTCTCTGCTGGCAATACTGCTTCAGCATTGCCAGGTCTGAATGTCTGACCATCATATTCCATTCAAGACTTCAGGATGTTTCCCATATTCAGTTTCATACCTCATGGTTTGTTCTTGTACTTTCTTAACCCCTAAAACACGGCTGTGTACAGTCGATCCCCCCCGAGTGGCGGGGTTGTATCGCGGTCTGAGTACCTGTAGGAAAATATTCGCCAAAAATCAGAGATTAACCGTAGAACATTATACTTGGTATGGCAGATAGTACTTACATTCAGCTTTCTCCAGAGACAGGTGTTGAGCCTTCGTGGACTACCCAAGGACTTGTGGAGACTTGCAAAGTTGGGTAACCAAATCTTCACTTTCACACCTCCAGCAACCCGGTTTCCCCTCTACCACAGCCTCATTCTGTCACAGTAAACTTTATACTACAACGTAAAGGTAGTTAGGAATCCGTATTTGTACAATAAGCACTGAAAATAAGGCTAAAATCAACGGAGCGTACGGCCGACATGCACTGTGGCGGCGGTCTTCCAGTCACTCAACAAACATTTCCATTTTCACAGCTAAAAACATGTATACTACATTATTTTCAATCATATTACTTCCCAAAAGATCACCACGGCGCGCTTTTTATTCTGCCTTACGTCCGCCACTTTATTCTCGTTCCTGTCGGCCGCTTGCACTGACTGGGAAGAGCTAGAACTCGCCATAATCTCACTTTGAAAGCCTGCAGTAAACTGACGCTAAACAGGGGCAAACCGTGAGAAAAAAAGCTAGTGTTACAACTGGGGAAACAAGCGTTTCCTAGTAGCATAAACTGCTTGTGAGAGGAGATCGCAGATTTACAGTTCTGAGCGCTCAGAGCGCTGCCATGTATCACAGCCAGGCTGGCCGGGCCGTGGTGGGGGGGGGACGGGGGGAAAACGCGATATTTGGCAACAACTGAGGTCAGTAGTACAAAGGTAAAGTATGCTAGTTGTAGCTAGAGGGTGGTGGTACTGATAGACAATACCAGCTGGAGCCTGCTTGCCTGCGGTTATTCAAAATTTACTCAAATCGCAAACACGACCATCCGCCATTCTGTCCTTTGGGCCAACCGTCGCAAATGCGACGATCCGTGTTTAAGGGGTTAATGCTTTGCAAGGTTGTACAAGGTGCACCAAAAATCTCAGATGCCCTGACTTGCTGTCCATCCCTCATGAAGTGTCCCGATAATCCCCTTACTTTTTGAGAGAGAGGACCTTCCTGGGGTGCTTGGCAAAGGGAAGTGCCATAGTGGCACATGCTAGCAGAAGGTACGAGTCCAGCATGACATGAAGGACTGGGATTACAAAAAATGTGACAAACTCCATCATAAGCACTGCTGCCACTGAGCTTTAGAATACTGGAAAGTGCACAGAGTGGTGTCCATGGGGGAATTGGGAGGGTGATTGACACATTATCATCCATTTTGTGACAAGGTACACGAGGAAAAAAAGAGTATGAAATATATTGAAGAGGAGGGATATACATACAAGTGTATTTAATATTGAACATATGAAGAACACCAAAGATAAGGACTGGAACACAACAAATTAGAAAAAAATGTGCCAAATTTGGTGACTTCAAAGTATGTAGTGTTTTGGTGACGAGATTCATGGATGTGTTTTGACAGCAGAACTTCCAATGAATGGTGCTGATTTTAAGTTTTGGCTTCCCGTGGATTTTTGAAAATTTAACCCCAAATGCTGTGATGGACATTGACACCTGCCAGGAGATGAGCCAGCTGGTAATACAGAGTTTACTGTGTGTGTGTGTGTGTGTGTGTGTGTGTGTGTGTGTGTGTGTGTGTGTTACAGTGAGGGTATAGCATAGTTTGTGATTTGTATTTTGTGCTGGTACTGGAGTGAGGAAGGGATGAGGGCCACACTAGTCTAGCACTGGTATCTTTCTAGGTAGGATTGAAAAGGATGCTGCTGTACTGCAAACATTATTTGGAACAGAAATTTGCAGATTGGGGTAGAGTTTGATGATGTCTGAGCATCAGGCCTTGATACTAAACAGTATGTGGGCTGCAAGAAATTTGTGTGGTTTAGAACCCACAGTAATGCATGGGTGTGAAACTTAGGAGTGACATGAAAATTAAAAGCCAAGTGTATAAAGAGCAGAGGACATAGGGATTTGAAGAATGTGTGTGTGTGTGTGTGTGTGTGTGTGTGTGGATAGGATAAAGTATAATTGATCTCTGAAAGATGTTAATAAGAAAATCTGTTGACAGTAGGACTGAATATTGTAAGATGTATTGCCATAAGGAGAGTGAGTGTAAATAAGGTGGTGAACTTCCACCTGCATGGACAGATTTTGAAACACCTTCACACAGTTGTTCTCCGTACCATGACACTGTCGTGCATAGCGACCAGCTATCAACTCCTATGGCCAATTAGCTGCATATGTATGGTTATGTATTGCATGGCTGTGCTGATTGTACTTGTTTGTTTTTGGATCATACTTCATATGCTTATGTGGAAATGAATGATTGTTATTGAAGTTGTTATTGTTGGTGGTGGTGATGTGGGTGTCATTTATGTTAGCTTTAGGTATGATGGTGTGTTTGCCTTAGTGATGGTAATGGTGCATGGTAGGTTAGATGTTTGATATTTAAGTAATGTTATTTTGATAAACTTGGACTTGATTCCCTTCAGCTTAAGGGGGTATCACATGGTACCTGAAATCATGGTTTGCCGATGGAACACGTTCCTGGTTTGCTGGAACCAGGCACAAACCCAATCACACACGTTCCTAAAACGCTGCCGACAGTCATCAAAAATGTAAACAAAGCACACCGGAGTCTGTCCCACCGTCTCACTCGAGTCAAACGTATCAGATGCAACATGGCTTTTCTTGAATTTGCTGAGGGGAGAGTGATTGCTGCATTGGCTCTTGCAATGGTGACAGTTGAGAAGAAAGAAGCGGCGGCGGCCAATACCACGAGAAGGTTGCCTCACAGCCGCCTTCTCATGACAAGGGAATGGCCTTATTTTTTTCAATGAGGGTGAGTTCAGCAGCCCTTTTCCATACTGTCAGCCCAGATGCCATCATATCTGCAGTGTTGAATGAACGGCAAGATACTTACAATACTCCTCACCCAGCGTGTTGTGCTGTATCCGCTCCCCAATGTAAACAACAGTTATCGACATCGTTATTTCACCTGTGCACGATATAAAAGGTTATTTAAGCTTTCATAATTAGTAATATACATAATGGAAAGTAATGGGCACTCTAGAAGGGAATTATAACTTTAAGAAAGTAAACAAAATACTGCAGTATAGCCTCCAAGTTCTCCATTCAGCTCGCTCTGGTATCAGAGAAAATGTTTTATACCTGAAATCGTTGGCAGGAATGGATTTGAACTGAATCCAGTTTTGCCCACGAAATCCTCGGGGGCTACCACGGTTTCGTGGACGGTTACCACGATTTCTTCAGCAAACCGTGATTTCAGATACTGTTTGATACCCCCTTTAAAGTCTTTGTAGTGCCTTTTCCTAAGTGACACTTTACACCTCTGTATTTCCCTGTACACTACTTAATACCTCTGCCAAGGAGGTTATGTTTTACCCCACTTTGGTTTGTCTGTTTGTCTGTCTGTTTGTTAGCAGGATTACTCAAAAAGTTATGAATGGATTTTGGTGAAATTTTGTAAAAGGGTGGGCCATTGGCCAAGGAACAAATGATTAGATTTTGGCCCAGATCCATATCCAGAGTGCCCTGCACAGAGTCTCCAAAAGTTGTCAGTAAATTTCAGTGCAATTTGGGGAAAGGTGGGCCATGGACCAAGAAAGAATTGATTAAATTTGAGGGCAGATCCGTTCTGCATCTGGATCTTGTATTCACGGATCTGGATTCAGGATTGCTTAATAAGTTATGAACGGGTTTTGATGAAATTTTGTGGAAGGGTCAGCCATGGGCCAAGGAAGAAATGATTAGGAGGGGGATCCTGATCCGGAGTATCCCATGCAATATCTCCAAAAGCTTTCAATGAATTTCAGTGAAATTTTGTGGAAAAGGTGGGCCATAGACCAAGAAAGAATTGTTGTTGATGTGTAGCTCCACAGCACTGTATCCCCCTCCCCCTAATGTTTTTATTGTTAAGATGTTGCCACTCCTGCACTTGTTATTGTTGAGGTGTTGCACTTGCTGAGATCGAATCTCACCAGGACAGTGTGCTTAATTTAAGTTTCAGTTCGGTTATTACCGATTTAATGGGGTGTATAAAATAGCCCATGTTGTATAGAGACAGAGAGGATCCTCTCTTGGGCTTAGTTGTAAATACGTCTACAAAGCGCGGGGACCTGAGATTGAATCTTGGCCAGGACAGTGTGATTAATTTAAGTTTCTCTTCGGTTATTACAGCCGCCCCTGCATTTCCATCAGCATCTAAACTAAATCCTTGTCATCTGGTGTAGCATCATCATCAGGGTATGAGAGTTGTTGGAGATGGAGATATTTAACCCCTTACCTGTGGGCCATCACTACTGTGACCCTCGTTACATGGGTACCATACCGCGGGGCGTCACTTCTGTGATCTAGGGATTTTTAAAATCACCCGGTCTTTCAAGTGCGGTCTTGTATCATCTATCAGTACTGCCAGTGTGTAGCTATAGGCAGTGCTGCTAATACCGCTAGTACTCGCATCCAGTGTTACCAATTTAGCAGTTTTTCTGTGTTTGCCTCGCCTCCCCACCTCCCCTCCCTTACCCCCTCCCCCGCTTAGCTGTAGCCTGGTCGCGCAGCACAACTCCCAGCTAGGTTTTTCCATTTGCTTTTTCCAGTGAAATGTGTCCTATGCTGTAATCTCATAGTAAAAAATATATAAAAAAAGGGAAAAGGCTAATTGATACTGCCATTGGCCATGAAGTAACTGATTTATCACCTGGCAACATCCCGCGTGCACTTGGTTGCTAATTTCCCTGTTCATTACCCATTGAAATGTCCCTTATGACTTATTCTCATAGTAAAAAATATGTTTAAAAAAAAGGGAAAAGGCTAAGTGATATTTCCATTGACCTGGAAGTAGCTAATTTATTGTGCATTGTCTAGATTTCCTGCTATCCCCGCGGGAGGGGCACGGCGTGGTCCATGGATTTCTTCCCATCTTTCATTTGCCATAATGTTCATGTTACATTTCCTGTTTTTGCCTCCTGTACTCTTTTTAAAATTTATCAAAGTTATGTCCTATTTCTCTGGTTGTTTGTGGATGGATGGAAGTTAGAGTAAAAAGCACAAGTTTAGGCCAAGTTAAATTGAAAGAAGTATGACATTTTAACTCAGCCATTGAGTTGCTTATGATCTAAGCATTAGGAATCCTGCTGAACTCAATGCCAGTCCCAAGCTCAGATATATTGGGGAGGCTTAGTATCAGGAGTGGGTATCTGGCCATAAAAATTTGCCAAACTCAGGCATGGTATGGCTCATTACCATATCTTTTAGCGTACTGAAAATCAGGTGTTTTCCTTGGCTAAATTAAGTAAATGTCCCCCTCTCCCACCCTTTATCTATCTGTATGTCCTGTTTCTCTTAATTGTTTATGGATGGATGGAAGAGTAAAAAGTGCAGTTTTAGGCCAAGTTAAATTGTGAGGAGCATATGACATTTTAACCCAGCCATTGAGTTGCGTTTGATCCCAGGAGGAAGCCAGCTCAACTCAATGCCGGTCCCAAGCCCGGATAAATTGGGGAGGGTTGGTGTCAGGATTGGGTATCCGGCCGTAAAAATTTGCCAAACCCTGACATGGTATGGTTCATTACCGTACCGTTTAGCGTACTGAATACCAGGTGTTTTCACCGGCTAAATTGAGTAAATGTCCCCCCCTTTCCCTCCCCCTTATTTCTCTCACTGTCTCTCTTCATGTAAAGTCTGAGTGGCTGGGTACTTAGAATAGTCCACACATACACACCCCGCCAGTTTCTGTCAAATTGATGTCGTATCGCCATGCGTGTCTGTTGTGTGGGGATGGTCTTCTTACGAGGGGGTCGCTAAGAAGGGGTCTTAAATGTGATGCCCTGGCCCTAGGATGTACTGTGCGAACCCACAACAGGCAGGTAAGGTGAACGGCGAGATGTCACAAAGGTGGGATGTTCCGGCCGTCACATGCACTCGGCCCTTGCGTGTGACAATCACGTGGTTGCTTTTTTACTATTTTTTTCCCTTGAATAATGTCTTTGGAATTTTGATTTTTTTTTAATTTTTATCACAAATGTTTATTATGTGCCGTGTGGGTGTTGGATGTACCTGAGAGGACGCTTTTGAGGCCATAACCCCTGGGCACAACAAACAATCGGGCTATATGCCATTTTCACCCTGTCTGGCACCATAACTGTGAGGTCATCAATATCTGAGGCTTTGATGTCATTCCTGATGGTGTTGGACTTGTTGAACTGAGTATAGTCTGGGCCGATGTGTTGCTCGTTAATCAGGGCACCAGCACTTATCTGAATGTCACACGTGGGACGCTGATACATATTTCACATCCTCTCAGTCTTCACATACCATTGCCTAGTTAGGCAAGAAACCCCAACTTCCCATCATGATTTAGATCTGTTTCGGCCATAGCCACATGCTGCACCTGAATATTCTACATCTTTAACTAGCAAGCCTAGAGTGCCTCCATTCTGTTAGGTTTCTAAGTGGGTGAAAAATTGTGATAAGTGTAGGATGTCACCAAGCGATTAGGTTTCCAAATTGGATGAGCTTTTCTATATTAGAAAAGTCACCAAAATGTCACCAAGCAATTAGGATTCCAAATTGGATGAGCTTTTCTATATGAGAAAAGTCACCAAAATGTCACCAAGCAATTAGGATTACAAATTGGATGAGCTTTTCTATATGAGAAAAGTCACCAAAATGTCACCAAGCAATTAGGTTTCCAAATTGGATGAGCTTTTCTATATGAGAAAAGTCATCAAAATGTCACCAAGCAATTAGGTTTCCAAACTGGATGAGCTTTTCTGTATTAGCAAAGTAAGATGTCACCAAGCTACACCTTACAAAAGTATCTGCGCAAAGCCCATGAAATGGCTGGCATTCGCTCGATAGAACTCTTTCGATGTAGATTAGTTGCGTGGAAGGTGCTTCGTGTGCGCGACCGGAAATTTGTTGGCGGCCGTCGTTCGATCCTGTTCACAGTGAGCTCACCATTCCGCACACACCAGCTCCTGTTCTTGGTGTGTTTTCTTTGTCATGCACACCAGTTCCTGTCGGTGTGTTTTCTCCACGCACACCAGTTCCAGTTCTTGGTGTGTTTTCTTCATCTCAGGCACACCCATTCGTGTTGGTGTGTTTTCTCCTCCTCACACACACCAGTTCCTGTTGGTGTGTTTTATCCTCCTCACACACACACCAGTTCCTGCTGGTGTTTTTTCTTCTCGTCACACACACACATACACACACACACCAGTTCCTGTTGGTGTGTTTTCTCCTTCTCACACACACCAGTTCCTGTTGGTGTGTATTCTCCTTCTCACACACACCAGTTCCTGTTGGTGTGTTTTCTCCTTCTCACACACACCAGTTCCTGTTGGTGTGTTTTCTCCTTCTCACACACACCAGTTCCTGTTGGTGTGTTTTCTCCTTCTCACACACACCAGTTCCTGTTGGTGTGTTTTCTCCTCACACACACACACACACACCAGTTTTCTGTTCTTGGTGTGATCTAAAGAAGACCAAGATCAAGACCAAGACAAAGATCAAGAAGAAATAGAAGGCCATATTTAATGCCTCCAGTTTGAAACATTCCTCCTAAAATTAAACGTTTACAGTCATCAGTCAACACAGAGACAAAGTGACATGTAAAAACTGCAAGGCCTATGCAGTGATGATGATGGCAGCATGTCCAGTGGTAGGGTGGTTGGGACGGGCATGGTGTGGGTCCAAGCAGCTTACCTCCTCGTGGTGGACCTGGGTAGAGTGATCTTCATGTATATAAGGTTGCTGTGGCTCAAGGTTCATTGGAAATATAAACCTTGTGGAGTGCAGCCTGAAATTGCCCTCCTGCAGCCTACAGCCCTTGTTTGGGAGATAAGAGTTGAGGGATGTTAAAGTTATCCACCTGCAGCCCACAACCTTTGTTTGCGAGATGAGTCGAGGGTGTTTGTGTAGGCGGGCAGTAGAAGCACCCAGTTGTATCAGCGCTGCCACATGAAGGCGTCCCTCTCCATGACCATATATTAGAGCCACCCGAAGCACATGAATGAAGATCACTCTAGCTGAAAGCTGCAATTTATTGACAGAGGTTGCCAAGTAACACACAGTTACTAAGTGGCATTAAAATATGGTTTTGGACATTAAAATATATGCTTGGTGACATTAAACTATATGTTTGGTGACATTACAATATATGCTTGCTGACATTACAGTATATGCTTGGTGACACAGAGAGGCTCATAGTGACAGTTAGAAAGGTTTGGAGATGTTACTTAGAGATTTAGTGAAAAGAGTTACTTGGATTACTTTGTGACTTGGTGACATCTTAAAATATTGGTGGCATCCTAAAGCTAATCAGTTTCATTAAAAAAAATTACTCCACCATACAGCAAGCATAGTGTAATAATATTGTATTTTCTATGTATGTGTTTGAGATGGCCTTTATAGGTCAGTATGAAGGTACAGTATTTTGTCTCGTTATGCGTCACATTGCTTCTTTTTGGTATTCTCTGTTATACTCCAAGGCCAGTATTATGCTTGTTATATTTTTAGATATTTTTTTGTTGTACCACATACGCACCTCTGGTACATTTACTGTTATACCACAAGTCTGGTATTATGCTAGTTATATTTTTCAGATATATGTTGCCTTGTTATACTTCATTTCCTTTGGTATACTGTATTTTCTGTTATACTCCAAGTCCAATATTATGCTTGTTAAATTTTTCAGATATATTTTCTCATATCTTATATTGCTACTTTTGGTATATTTTAGTTACACCACAAGTCTGGTATTATGCTTGTCATATTTTTCAGATATATTTTCTATCTATTCTATTGCCAGACGCCACAATTCCGTAAGGGGTGGCCACTTGACTCTTGAGTTATTTGTTTTACGGGGAGGGGCACTAACCCTCCACCAACCCACTTCCTGACACGTAGGGAGCACGTATGGTTTGGTTATATGGTTACCACCCAGCGTTGTAAATGGTTTCTTGGCTTACAGGAAACCATTTGGCTTGTCACTCAATGTAAAGCCACCTGTAAAGGAAAGAAAAACAATAAGAAATGCCAGGAAAGATGGGAGAAATAGGAAGAGAGGAGGGCAGGCACAGAAAAAGAATGATACAGGCTAAGGAAGAAGTAGGCAGCACTACATCAAGTGAGTGGATGATGGTCGCCACCACCTACCACCAATATATTTTCTCTTACCTCAAATAGCTTCTTTTGATATATTTCCTGTTTTACCACAAACTTTGTTCAGGAGTATAGGAAGCATTATTTTCAAAGTGTGTGCAATAATTTTTAAAATCTAATAATAGGTTGTTTCTAAATATGTTCTGCACATAAGGAAAATTCATCTGCTCTCTCTCTCTCTCTCTCTCTCTCTTTCTCTCGATTCCCCGAAAGCAGTTATCATTTTCCCCATTCACCAGGGTATAAAAAAAAAAAAAAAATCCATGTTTTCTTGAAAACATCAGCAATAACTGGTTGAATTTTCATTCATATATAATGTTTTAGGTTGTTTTGTACTCTAGTGGACTGCAGGCTGAAGTTATCTTTTTTTCCTGCAGTCCATCCTCCTCCTTGAGGCTAGGGGATGTAATTTGTCATACATTGCAAGAATTTTGAACCATAGTTACTTTTTTAACTGGGTAGGATAGATGTAGCCTTCACTTGTGCCTTTTAGTAAGAGATTATGTTGATTAGTAATTACCAAGGTAGCAAGGTAAACTGTAATACATAACTGTAGAGAGGGCTAACAAGGTCTAAAACAAGGTATTGGAAGAAGAGCAGCTTGATGGCATGTGAGTTTAGATGGGTTGACGTTCTTCACCACCACCACCACCACCACCACCACCACCACTACCACTGCCTGTTCAGGGGGAGAAATACTCAACTGGACATTAAAAAGATGAGTACCCTTGTAAAAATGTTAGTTAACCTTTTGGATGCCAGTGCCTAACCCTTCCTTCTGCACTAGTCAGATTGGAGGGTTGATTTTGCTAGTAATCAAGGAGACTCATTCCTATATCATATCAAAGGCTGAGCTGCAACTTGGTATTTAGTATTCATGTTGAGTGGTCCAGTTCAGTGAGGTAAAAACAATCCACTGTGTGATGGGGTTTCTCAGTCAATGTAAATATTTTTCACTAACTTACTGCTGTTACTTGCTTCTGCTTGTTTCCAAATACTGTAGTTGCAAATTGCCTAGAAAGATGTTAGAAAGTCA
Organism: Coenobita brevimanus; assembly: GCF_032717465.1. NCBI lineage: Eukaryota > Metazoa > Arthropoda > Malacostraca > Decapoda > Coenobitidae > Coenobita > Coenobita brevimanus. The sequence goes on from NC_136991.1 coordinate 1,403,110, forward strand.
GAATGCACTAAAACCTGTAGTTAGATTGGTAAACAAGCTAAAGTTGCTTGAATATTGCAGAAAAGTGAAAGATTCTTTACTTTTGCCAAATAGAAATTACAACAATAAGTTTGTAGTTGAAATGGCAAGGCCAATGATGATCTCCATGGAAATACAGAAATCATTTTCAGCCCTTCCATCTGACAACATTTTTTACATCATCGCCTTATCCATGTAGTTTAATTGGCTTTTATCTCCATATAATTTTAATATGCTTTTGAGTTTTGGAATTGGATAGGTTAGATATTTTAGATACTGTGTAACCTTGTCTTTACACCTGTACTACAACAAATCTTAAGCTCAGTAAGTTAGAGTTGGCAGGAATGTAATGATAAAACAAGGAACAGAATTTTAGGAAATAGATCAAAATCAGATGAGGGTGGACCATGCATTTTAAAGGGACAGGAGTATTGTTTGTGATGATAATGCCCTGTCATTTTCGTGTGTGCGTTTCTAAGTTCTATTGGTACCATTAACGTTTTTGCTGAGATGTAGTTGTTATTATTCTTGCCATTTCCAAGGCCCATATTTTTGTTGGTTAAGGAAGCTCCCTAACGCCTCTTTCTAAGCAGTTTATTTTCCTTATTACACTTTGCTATTCCCTACAGTTCAGATCATTGTAATAGCACCATACTACAAAATTACACAAACTGGCCACATCTAAAAATAACTTGCTAAAGAGCCTCTGTAGTAATGAAACTACTGGCCCAAGATTCTCATGTAGAGGCCTTTGAACTCAAAGTTACAGCCTTTGTTAACAAGTCAGAGCTGGAGATCCAAAGTTAAATAGTTTCATTCGTCCCTCTGCTCATCTGAAGTTTGAACCAGATGGACTGCAGGCTTGAGTTTCCCTCCACCTCTCAGGGTAGGGAAGCAGTTGAGGCCTGTATCCGTCCAGTTATCAGTGCCTCCACATCCAGTTTCTCTACAGCTTGGGTGTTTAGAATGTTAGGTCTGTTGGCTGCTTGGTATTATTTCGGTGCCTGGTGGTCGAGTGGGTTTGGGTAGGCTGGTTTGAGTGCCTGGTGGTTGAGTGGGTTTGGGTGCCTGGTAGTTGAGTGGGTTTGGGTGCCTGGTGGTCGAGTGGGTTTGTGTGCCTGATGGTCGAGTGGGTTTGGGTGCCTGACGGTCGAGTGGGTTTGGGTGCCTGGTGGTCAAGTGGGTTTGGGTGCCTGGTGGTCAAGTGGGTTTGGGTGCCTGGTGGTTGAGTGGGTTTGGGTGCCTGGTGGTCAAGGGGGTTTGGGTGCCTGGTGGTCAAGTGGGTTTGGGTGGTTGAGTGGGTTTGGGTGCCTGGTGGTCAAGGGGGTTTGGGTGCCTGGTGGTCAAGGGGGTTTGGGTGCCTGGTGGTCGAGTGGGTTTGGGTGCCTGGTGGTTGAGTGGGTTTGGGTGCCTGGTGGTTGAGTGGGTTTGGGTGCCTGGTGGTTGAGTGGGTTTGGGTGCCTGGTGGTCAAGGGGGTTTATTTTGGGTGACAGGTTTTTGAAGGGTGATGTGTAGCCTTGTGGGTTTACAGTGGGTGACATGATGGGTTCACAGTGGATGATGATGTGGTTAGTGGATGGCCTTTTGTGTTTACAGTGTGTGATCTGATGGGTTTACAGTGGGTGATGGATTAGTGGGTGGCCTTTTGTGTTTACAGTTTGTGATCTGATGGGTTAACAGTGGATGGTGGGTGGCCTTGTGGGTTTGCAGTGGGTGACATGGTAGATGACCCTCTCCAAAAGTGAATAGAACTGATAACAAGAATAAACTAATGTGGAAGTCACCATAATCATAACCCCCCCCCCCCCCATCTCTAAAATTTACTTTTATTTTTATTTTTGCTGGTGAGTGACTTTTGAAAGCTTTGTTGAAGGTAATGAAGGCAATGAAGGCAGCCAGTTGTACACCTATGTGTAGTACTATAGTGTCTTACATTCCAAGAAAATTAGTAATGTGTTGAACTGGCATTTGTTTTACTTTAACTTGGCCTAATAATGCCATCTTTCCATTTTGAATTCTTTAATAGTACAATATTTTAAAGCTCATTATGCTTATCACATTGAATTTCTGTGGAAGGGATATAGAGCTTAAAGCCCTGTGAAATAGGCCGGGAGATGAATCTTGGCCAAGCTAAGGTGAATGAACCTTAGCTATATTTACAGAAAGTCATCATTTCTGTACTTGTTCCCATGCACCCCCATCCCATTTTAAAATCCAGTAATTACTAAAATTGTCATTTAAAATGAGTTGTGGCCCCAGGCTTATCTAAATATAACCCAATGAACTGCAGACTAAAGCTTTCCTTGTGTAGTTCACCATCCACTTTTGGGATGGGATGGGGAAGGAATGGAACGATGTTTGTCTAAGATAGTGAAGCTGCCACAGTGCCACCTTGTGAAGTCAGCCCTCTCCAACACTTGTCTGTTTCATTGCCATAGTACGATTGTTCACACATGACAGATCCAGAATCCCTTTCAGCTCAGTTGTTGACAGTGTAGTCAGATTAGAGGGATATAACTTACCAAGGAATTCAGACCCCCCCCCCCCTTCCTGATTCTTTTAGATCAAAAGACTTCGTATTACACAAATTTGCCAGGGTATAAATTTACATTACCAATTGTATGGGAAAAAATTCTTTATATGCAGGTACAGCACCAATTTTCCGGCATCAGATGGTATCGGGACAGAATTACGAGAGGGCACTTAAAAATTCCCATGTGTGCCAGACTAGTTTATCAGGCAGCCACAGATAGTGTAGAGTGTACTGCATGATCGCTTGGATGGTTTACACTGCATGTTTTGTTGGTGATCTGTATTTTGTCTGATTTGTGACTTACATTACATAACCTTAGCTGTGGCTTCTAAGATGCAAGTTTCAGTGATGGTGTCACAGCTTATTTAGTCAGACTTCACTGATCATGGTTAATTGATCCACCAAACTGGCATTGACGAAACCGTTCAATAACCAAACAAACCAGTAAATAAGAAGTGTTAATTGATTCAGAGCCCACAGATTTACTCACGTATGCCGAATGCCAGAATCACCCCCAAAAAGATTACAGGGACTGGTTCAGCAGTGCTTACATAAGTTGATCCTCTTGATTGTAAATCAGACAACCCTTTCTCTCATTTCTCCACACTAACTTTGTGAGCCAGTTTTATCAATGTATTGTCTGTAAATACGACATTTGTCAAATTTATTGTTCTCGTTAAGTTTATTCTTAATTACTACAAGAGTCAGGTCAAAGGGTTATTGTCATCACAGGTCTCTACAAGGGCACTAGAAGTGTGTGGGTATACCTCATACCAATTAACCTGGCCAGGCATGTATGGCAACACTGCTCCCGCCGAGATTCTGATTGGCTGGAAGTGTTTGTTCGATTTCGTTGTTGCTTAAACCGATACCCTCTTTATTATCAGATGTGATACTGAGTTTGTCGACAGTACAATCGTCAAAAGCAATGCGAAATCCGATATATACATAACAACAATGAAGTTTTCGTAGGAAGTTAGAGATATGAGTCAACAAAGTGTTATAACAGTCCAAGTCAAGGTCAGCATTCGAACAATTCCTTTAAATCTCCGACTCTACGTAATATAACAGAAAATTAAGGAAACCTGCTTAATCTAAGCGTTGATATAACACACATTTAAATTTTAAGATCAGTCCGTACTCTTAAATCGTGCCACAACTCTGAATAATTAAAAATTCTAATGAAAAGACGAGTTCTGCGAGGAGGGAGGTTTGAAAAAATTGCGAAAATCAAAGTAGGTTAAAGGAAAACTATTTCATTATATCTCCTCTATTATCACAGTACAGACCGATCATAAAACTTAAATGTGTTATACCAATGCTTAGATTAAGCAGGTTTCTTGATTTTCTGTTATATTACGTAGTGTCGGAGATTTAAAGGAATTGTTCGAATGCTGACCTTGACTTGGACTGTTATAACACTTTGTTGACTCATATCTCTAACTTCCTACGAAAACTTCATTGTTGTTATGCATATATCAGATTTCGTATTGCTTTTGACGATTGTACTGTCGACAAACTCAGTATCACATCTGATAATAAAGAGGGTATTGGTTTAAGCAACAACGAAATCGAACACACACCTCCAGCCAATTAGAATCTTGGCGGGAACAGTGTTCCCATACATGCCTGGCCAGATTAATTGGTATGAGATATAGTACATAAGTGTTATTACATTTGGGGGTTGTTTGCGTGTGGAAGCTAATTGCCACGAGGCATGCTGTTACCGTAGTAACAGATACATAGCTACCCAGTAACCTACTGCACTGGATGCTCATATCTTCATGTGTATTTTCATATGTGTTTGGGCACTAATAGCTATTTGGGGGGATATAATGGAGTAAGATGTTTTTAATATGCTGAAAACAATAAAGCAGGATAAGAGAGAAAAAAAAAAAATGATCTTCCCAGGCAGAAGCTGACACATGGTATTGGTTCATCAACTGCTAATGTGATGAAAAGCAAAGAGGAAAAACTATTAATGAAAATATATGCAGATAGTGATTTGAAGAACCAAATTATTATTAGAAAAACTATGAAGATGGCAAGAGTACTGAGCATGATTGACTGTTAGGGAATGGACTTGTTGGGTAGCTTGATAATGAACCAGTCTCACTTGTTCCATAAAGAACCAAAATTAGAACAATGTGATTACAGTAATAGAATGTGGGTCAGAGCTGTATTGCTGAATCATCTGTGACCCCTGGTGAATTATTGTGGCGTGGCCTTGGTTAGTCCGGTAAGGCTCTGGAACCAAGGGTGCTGGGAAATCGGTGTTGTACCTGTATTTTAAGGTGAACCTGTGACTTGAAACGAGGACAGCCTGTATTATGCAGTATCAGTTTTTGGATATGGGAGCATCTTGAGAATCCTGCTCAGTAAGTTGGACTTGAGCTGCTTCATTAGTTGACTTTACAGTGTTTCTGACCTCATGATTTTGCATCCATTACTTTGATACTTTACATTGCATGCTGACTATATTTTTTCAGATTATATGGTTATGAAAGTTTTTGTATAATACTATTAGTGAAGTTTATATTTTTTGCTTGTGCACTTAGGCATTTCATTATAATGCAACCATTAGTACCTTATATATTTTGGAGGATATTTTTGGTTGCAGTGGGACTCTACTCTTACTCGAACTTGGCCTAACATTGCAGTCTTTTCTTACTGAATGCAGAATCTTGAGGTATGTGAAATAAGATGCAAAAGAATGAATATTTTGGCCATGTTAAGGTGAAACGAGTTTGGTATTATTGCTTAGGAAGAATCATGTTTTCATGGGGTTTGCTTAATCACAAAGGCAGTCAGATGTATTTGATAATCTAGGATTAATCTGGCAATGTATACAGCCTTTGTTGACAATTGCCTGTAAGATTATATAAAAGCCTTTGATAAAATCTTGACTCTGAGTTCTTTACTAAGTTAAAGTTCTCTGGTAGCAGCAGCAGCAATGAAGTAAAAATATTTTTGGGCATTAATAAATTGCAGTCTAGAAGGTTAAAATGTCAGTATGAAATATAGTTGTTAGAGAGCAAACCCAATTTTGTGGAGGGACACTAAAATAATTGACAGTGTAGATTTGGATGAAGTATTAATAACCTTGCCACTTTGGTGCAGTCCTTGACCGTCTTATTGGTGTGGAATTCATAGCACTTTTAAAATATTTTGCATAGTACACATTGCACTTGTATGCACTGACAAGCAGTCAAGGCCATGAGTGGCCATTGAGTTGTACTGTGCAGAAGAAATTGCAGAAAGGTTATGAAATAGCCAACCTTTAGAACATAACCTATACTGAGGTCTGACTTGGTGTTAAAGATGGAATAGTTAAAGTCTAAAACAGTGATAGCAAGAATGTAGGAAAGTTTTGGATTGAAAATGAGCATTACAGATTACCCCCAAAGTCTAATATTTAGTTAATTGTCACTTAGCTTTCAGTCTTTGAATATTAATGTGATTTGTAAAAGTCCTTCAGAAATGGTTACTTTGTGTACCGATTTTGAAAGAAAAAAACGACTACAGTGAATTTTGAAATAATGTTAAACCTGTTGAATTTTATAAACTAGTGTTGGGTGAAATGTGATTTCATCCTCGATAAGTTTCCAAGCACTTCGTTTGGCTTAGGTGTGCTTTGTAGTGTAGGTACCTTAATAGATACAGTACATGAGTATGCTTTGGTGCAATCTTCATGCTTGTATTACAGTCAGTGCATATTTGAGTATTTGTTAATTAACCCTACTCATTCTTTGATGTATGCCATGTCTACTGCTATTGTATTGCTCAGTTCTCTATGGACTGAGTGGTAACAGAGTTAAGTGAAATACCTGGTATATATCAGAGTATGAGTAGGGCATGTATTTCATAAAATGTGAGCCCGATAGGTTCCCCATCTCGAATTCAGGACAGAAAATATGAATAGGCAACTTCATGTACACCTGAAAGCACTCTTTTCCCCCTAGTAGCCAGAGTTGCTGCCAGTGAGCAACCAGGCCATCGAACACCTCACATCCAGTGCCTCTCCCCCAACCCATGTAAGCTTTGTTGGATAGATGTGGAATGGCCGAAGCTGGTGATGTTACAATGTCATTTTTTTTTTTTTTTTTTTTACAATCAGAACCAGTAGGAATAGGTATATAAAGGCATTTAATGTGTATTACAGCAAGCTCGCCCCAAACATGAGGGTTTCGTTCCAACCGTGGCGTGTCCGACACAAAACCGCGCAAGTTTTAACTACTTATTTTTTCTCCCTAGACCATCTAAATGTGGTGTTTTGCTGTTAACTGTCATTGGTAATCGATATGAAGCACTTTTAAGTGGTTAGGTTTATTTAATGTTATAACTTACAAATACTGTACTGCACAGCAAAACTGTACAAATATGAAAACACAAGGCAACATTCCAACGCCAATTGGTTTTGACCATGTGCCGTCACAACAATAACAAGACAATTCGCCATCATTAATGAAGGCAGCTATGGGTGATGCTAGAATATAATTCAAATGCGACTACAGTGACAAAGAAACAAGTTAATTATTGACTAAAGTTGCAGCTAGAAAATAATATTCAAATCCTATGCTATGGAATATAGACTTTGATGGATCCCCCTAATATATAGTTATTATTGATGATTAAATTAATAATACAGTAAGTATATAAAATGAGGGGGAATCGTCCAGGGTGCGAATTGTCCATGTATTGACGGGGAATTGACTTGATGGTGAATTGTCTCGGAACCCACCGATCATGAGTAATCGTATAAATCGGGTTAACTGGTTATAAGGCATTCTTTATTGCTTTAACTTTATTCAACTGCTTTAACTTACAAGTGCATCCCAGAACAGTAAATATTTAACTTAAAAATACAGTACTGTGGAAAAGCTGGTAAACTGGTTATAAGACTATTTCTTGCTCTAACATTATTTATTAGTACTTTAACTTGAACATAAACTTCCCAGAACAGTAATGTAAATGTTTAACCTACAAATACAGTACTATGGAAAAGCAGTACAGTCAATCACGTGATCAAAACAAACCGTGCGCACTGCTCTGATGTTTGAGGGTTTGGCCTTTCAAAGGCCTCTCTCGCTTAAATTTATAGTTTCCGTAATGGTTCTTTAATCTTACATTGTCTTATACATATCGCAGCACTTACCGCGTATAATAGCGAGCGCGTTCGGGGTGAGCTTACTGTATTGTGTTGTTATCCACAGCATATGAGAAAGGCACGAAAATGAAAGAAGACCTACGATGTATTACATGTTATTGCCTATATACTTACATAATGTATCAATGTTACAAATAAGCATAGAATAGCATTTGTTGCAAGATATGATGTCATTTCTCATACATTCTCGCTCCCAACCTCCACCATCCTTCTCTCCGGATTGTTGTCTCCACCAAACACCTCTCATACCCTATCGTCCCCCATTCCCACCCATTGTTAACCAAGATAAACAAAGATAATGATGAAATGATCCATCAGGTATTGATTGTATTATCATACCCCTCTACATTAAGCACCAACAAATAAGTAACATACAATACTCTGGTATACCTGCCAACTATTTCATCCTGTTGTAAGCTGTTAAGTGACATACGGACTGCAAGTTGGACTTTGTGTTACAAGGACATAATGTTTGTTGTTAATACAGGTTGTGTGGTTTTGGACATCCTTTAATTCATATGAATGTGGCAAGTTAAGTCTTACATTATAAACACGTAAGGTTGATGTTCCTGTTACTTGGTGAAGGAAAAGAATCGGATCGGCTCTGACAAACCACAAACTCTCTGCTTTAACGGAAATATACCGATCTCTTGACAACGGTGACACAATGTCATTATGTATATGACTGACCCACATTCAGTCGTATTCATAATGACTTGGTCACTGTTGTGACAAGTGGCCGGAATATTTCTGTTAAAGCAGTGAGTTTGTGGTTTCGTCAGAGCCGATCCCCGATTCTTTTCCTTCACTCAGTAACAACAGGAACATCAACCTTACGTGTTTATAATGTAAGACTTAACTTACCACGTTCATGTGACTTAATGGACGTCCCAAACCACACAATCTGTATTAACAATAAACATGTGTCCTTGTAACACAAGGTCCAACTTGCAGTGCGTAAGTCACGTATCAGCTTACAAGATGAAATAGATGGTAGGTATACCTGAGTATTGTATGTTATTTATTTGTTGGTGCTTAATGCAGAGGTGTATGATAATACAATCAATACCCGACGGATCATTTCATTATTATCTTTGTTGGTTGGTTAACAATGGGTGGGAGTGGGGGACGATAGGGTATGAGAGGCATTTGGTGGAGACAGCAACCCAGAGAGAAGGATGGTGGAGGTGGGAGTGAGAATGTATGAGAAACAATGTAATATCTTGCAACAGATGCTATACTATACTTATTTGTACCATTATGATATAGTATATAGACAATAACACAATATATCGTAGGTCTTTAATTTTCATGCCTTTTCATATGTTGTGGATAACAGCACAGTATTACACATTAAATGCCTTTATATATTTACCCCTACTGGTTCTGATTGTATATAAAAATGATCATGACACTGTAACATCAACTTTGGCTGTTCCAACATCTATCCAACAAAGTCTACATGGGTTGGGGGAGGTGCTGGATGTAGGGTGTTTAATAGCCTGGTCTTGGGGGGGGGGGGGACATTGAACTGGATACTTAAAATAAAACCAATTGTCTTAAACATTGTCTTTATTAAATACCATCTTTATACATGTCATACAAATGTAGACTGGATGTGGCCTCCTGTCTCTCACCCTTCTTTCCTGTCTTGCTCTCCTCATCACTGCCTCCACTCTACTACCACTTGCCCTCTATCCAAGTCTATTCCCTTGACTGCTTTCTACCCTGTTCTCAGTCCTATCATCCACCTTACCTAGCCTTCCCTTTCCCATGGTGCACTACTGTGCCCTGCTCCATGAATTGCATAATCAAAATACCTTAAGTCAAGACACAGGAAAAGTTTATTTTGAACGTGTGTTATGAATGTTCTGAAAAAACAAAATTTCATAATTCCTGAAAAAAAAAAAGTTTATTAGTGTTCTCAAACCAGCTTCTGTGGAAAAAACATAAGTCCACAGTTGGCGAGAAAAATAAAGTCTACTTGTCGTGTGAAAATGTTGAATTGCCTTGTATAACAGTACTGAAGTGGTAGTGGAAAACACTTAAGTTGATGAATTGCCATGTTTTATAGTCAAAACAAGTAGTGGAAAATCAAGTCCACAGGTGGCGTGAAAAAAAAAAAAAAAAAAAAAAAAGTACTACTGTAAGTTGATGAACTGCCTGTTTTGCCTACCAAAAGTCTTGTCCTCATCAGACATTTAGGAGGCGAAACAGGCAAATCATCGACTTTGTATTTCACATCACCCTTGGACTTGATTTCCCACTACTTGTTTGGACCATATATAAAACATGGCAATTCATTGACTCACCATTTTCAACCACCACTTCAGGACTATTATACAAGGTAATTCAACTTTTCACACCACCAATGGACTTTTATTTTTCTCACCAACTGTGGATTCTGTTTTTTCCATTACTTGTAATATCTCTGCTTGACTTCAGTTTTTCCACAGAAGCTGGTATGAGAACACTAATAAACTTTTATTTTCAGGAATTATGAATTTTTTTTTCAGAATATTCATAACACACGTTCAAAATAAACTTTTCCTGTGTCTTGACTTATGGTATTTTGATTATGCAATTCATGAGGGGCACAGTAGTGCACCATGGGAAAGGGAAGGCTAGGTAAGGTGGATGATAGGACTGAGAACAGGGTAGAAAGCAGTCAAGGGAATAGACTTGGATAGAGGGCAAGTAGTAGTAGAGTGGAGGCAGTGATGAGGAGAGCAAGACAGGAAAGAAGCGTGAGGGACAGGAGGGAAGAATGAGAAGGGGGGGGGGAGGAAATCAAAATGGGGGGGATGAGGGATGGGAAGGTGGATGAGTTGGGAGATACACAGGTGGAGGGGTGGGGGTCAGGAAGGTGAAGGGGAGAGGGGGAGTTGAGGGATGGGATGGAGGAAGAGGTGGGGGTCAGGGATGGGAAGGCAGAGGGGGAGGGGGTGGAGGGATGGGAAAAACAGGGAACGGGAGGGGAGGGGTCAGGTAGGGAGAGAGGGGTGAGTCGGGGATGCAGAAGTGGGTGGGGAGGGGTCAGGTAGGGAGAGAGGGGTGAGTCGGGGATGCAGAAGTGGGTGGGGAGGGGTCAGGTAGGGAGAGAGGGGTGAGTCGGGGATGCAGAAGTGGGTGGGGAGGGGTCAGGTAGGGAGAGAGGGGTGAGTCGGGGATGCAGAAGTGGGTGGGGAGGGGTCAGGTAGGGAGAGAGGGGTGAGTCGGGGATGCAGAAGTGGGTGGGGTGGGGTCAGGAAGGTGGAGGGTAGAGGGATGGGAAGCAGGTGGAGGGGGTGAGGAGAGGGAGGAGGGTTAGGAAGGTGGATGGGAAAGAAATGTGAGGGACAGGAGGGAAGAATGAGGAGAAAGGAGGGGGGGAGGAAATCAAAATGGGGGGGATGAGGGATGGGAAGGTGGATGAGTTGGGGGATACACGGGTGGGGGTCAGGAAGGTGAGGGGGAGTTGAGGGATGGGATGGAGGAAGAGATGGGAAGGCAGAGGGGGAGGGATGGGAAGAACAGGGGGGTCATGAAGGTGGAGGGGAGATGGGGGGTCAGGTAGGGGGAGAGGGGTGAGTCGGGGATGCAGAAGTGGGTGGGGTGGGGTCACGAAGGTGGAGGGGAGTGAGGGATGGGAAGCAGGTGGAGGGGGTGAGGAGAGGGAGGAGGGTTAGGAAGGTGGAGGGGGTGAGGGATGGGAAGGGGGAAGGTTAGGGAAGTGGGTGGAGAGTTGGGAAGGTGGGAGTGAGGGATAGCAGAGGAGAAAAGGTTGAGGGATAGGAAGGAGACAGGAAGAAGAGGGGGGTGAGGAATAGGAAGGGGGGGGGGGAGAAATGCAAGGGCTGAGTTGGGCAGCTGGGGGTGAGGATAGGAAGGAGGAAGGGATGGGAAGATTGGGGGGTGAGGATAGGAAGGGGGTAAGGGATAGGGAGGAGGAAGGGATGGGAAGAAGGTGGGGTAAGGAATAGGGAGGAAGGGATGGAAAGGAGAATGGCGGGTGGAGGATGCAAAGGTGGAGAGTTGGGAAGGAGGAAGAGGTGAGGGATAGGGAGGAGGAGGAGGAGGGATGGGAAGAAGGGGGAGGGAGTGGATGGGGTGGGGAATACAAAAGTGAGGGTGAGGAATGGAGGAGGAAAAAGGGAGGGGGGGGGGATGCAAAGGTGGACAATTGGGAAGATGGAGGTGAGGATAGGAAGAAGGAAGGTTTGAGTGAAGAGGAAGAGGTGAGGGATAAAGAAGAGGAAGGGATGGGAAGAAGGTGGGGTAAGGAATAGGGATAGGAAGAAGGGGGGTGAGGAATAGGGAGGAGGAAAGGATGGGAAGCATGGGGGTCAGAACAGGGAGATAGGAAGAAGGGGGGTGAGGAATAGGGAGGAGGAAGGGATGGGAAGAAGGAGGGGGGGGGGTTAGAAATGTGGATAGGGTGGGGGATGCAAAGGTGGAGAGTTGGGAAGAAGAGGTGAGGGATGGGAAGGAGGAAGAGATGAGGGATGGGAAGAAGGGGGAGGGTTAGGGAGTGGATGGGGTGGGGAATACAAAGGTGGGGGTGAGGAATGGGGGAGGAGGAAAGGTTGAGGGATAGGGAGGGAGGAGGAGTGAGGAATAGGGATGGGAATGGGGGGGTAGAAATGTGGATGGGGTGGGAGGGTTGAGGGATTGGGAGGAGGAAGGGTTGAGGAATAGGGAGGAGGAAGAGGGTGGGGTAGAAATGTGGATGGCTTGGGGGATGCAAAGGTGGAGAGTTGAGAAGGTGGGGGTGAGGGTAGGAAGAAGAAAGGGTTGAAGGATTGGGGGGAGGAACAGAAGAAGAATGAAGGGGGGGGGGTTGAGGGATTGGGAGGAGAAGAATGAGGAAGGGTAGGGATTGAGGGATGATAAGAATGAAAGGTTAATGGATTTGGCAGAAGGGAATGAAGGGGGGTTGAGAGAAGGGAAGGAGGTGGTAGAGAGGAACAGGAGGTATACACTGAAGGAGGAAATGAAACAGAAGTGCATTACTGAGACACCTAATACAACACACTGCTAAATAAGTAAGTAGATTTGTAGTATAATGCCAATGAAAAGTATCTAGAGTATACTTTGTTCCATCCAAAATTTTTTAATTTGAGCCTGGATGCAGTTTTGAAAATATTTTCCAAGTTCTTGCTTTATTAGTTTGTGTATTTTGGTTGTAATTTATATTGCTACTGAAACGCTGTGCATTCTGGGACAAATGATTAGCATACATAATTTTTTTTTCTCTTCTGCAGACGATAATCTTCAGAGACTTGTAATATTTCTGTCCACAGGTGGTTTCTTTTATTATGCTGTATCATGAAGGAGAGTAATAATGAACAGGCAACAAATCTGCCTCCATGATTGTAAGGTCATTATCATTATTATGTGCAATGAATGATCATGGGAAAAATAAAAATGATTATGCATTTCAATGGTTAACAGTTATATTATAACACATTTCAGATGACTAATTTTCAAATACTTATGAAATTTTTCTTGCTGATGTAACACTTGATGTTTCACTGACTGGCAGTAGTCAGGAACATGGAGACAGTGTTAAGTGAGAAATTACCGTATACAAGTCACGATACTTTACATTGGCATTATACATGGGAGTGAAAAATGTTACAGCTTTGGAAATTTAAACTATAAAAGCGTGCAAAATGTGCCTTAAAGTATCAAACATACGTGTTAAAATCATTTCAGTGCAATGGTTACACTGTACATTTAGGTGCCCCGATAACCTTGAAACTTTGTTAATGACAGACCTGGAAAAGCAGTTTGGTATTTAGGCTTGTGTACAAAGGTGGTGCTGGAGACAGAGAGAACACAACACAAAACAATAAAATATCCAGTGAAAAAGGAGGAGATATTCATTAACCTCTGAAATCCTCGACACATGAAAAGTATAACCACCAGCAAATATATATATATATATATATATATATATTTTACATATACAGTAAGTGCATCATATTATGTACCTCATCACACCCTACACCAGATCATCCTCATTGCAGAACAAACTGATCTCAATTGCAAACGATCCCTCATGGCCAAACACAGACAAGGGACGACTACGCAGCATCATTCAAGAAAAACCTGAACACCTAAACATTAACAACCACCACACCCCAACAGGACCTCCACACAGATTTAGTGAGGCTGCCTTCTCCCCATCCTCACTTTATGTACCTCTTACCTATACTCGACTCCAACTTGGTCTAGAATTCCTCTCGATCTTGAATACTGAGTTACAAGAGATTAACATTAATAATGGTATGCAAGTCACAATGAAATACTACAGAAAGGATGTAGAACAGCACCATTTCTGCCTCTGAATTACGTGAAACAAGTTGCAAAAGGACAAAAATCTGGGCCAAGTTAAGAGTAAAAACTGTATGGTCAGTTGAACCACATAATGCCATGTTCATGCTTATGGGGTAACTGCTCTCTCTCTCTTGAATTCTGAGCTAAAGCCATGCATTAGCAGCAAAATACGGCGCTAGTTGTGAAGTTTTATGGAAAAGACAAAGAGCTGGACTACTATTATTCTCTCACTGAGCTATGGAGAAGTAAGCTGTAAAAGGATGAACATAACCTAATAAAAGTGAATGAACTTTAGAATGTAGTATACGACCTTTCACTTGACTACTGGCCCATAATCCTATTACAAACAGGTACATCTCATAGATGACAGCACAATAAAGCTTAATGATGTCTGCTTAAGGAACCAGCCATAATGGTAAATTTGGGGTGGGGGGAGTGCCTCCAACTTCCACCATGGCTTTCACAAGATGCACACCAATCTCACTTGGTACCATTGCCTGAACATAGCAAGCCTTCCTCTAGTTTACTGCAACATATACCATGGACAGGTGTCATTACTGTTGTGAAATGTGTGTTAATAATAGAATGTGTACAATCCTGAGCCTGGTTGTGTTATTTGTAGTGGGAAAAATATTCTGTAGCAGTGGTGAAGGCATACCCCATCACTGAACTCATGCCTTCAAAACCTGTCACAATAATCCCTAATTCATGGAGAAAATGGACTATGAATGCTTCTAGTCAGTGATAAGTGAAGAAGACCAAGTTGCAGTGGTGAGGGCATGCCCCATCACTGACCTCATGCTTCCAAAACCGGTCACAATAATCCTGAATTTATGGAGAAAATGAACTGTGAATGCTCCTAGTCATTGATTAGTGAAGAAGACAGTTATATGATTAAAATGGTAAGGTGTACGTTGTACAATGAGTAGCAGGGCAGTAATGGTGTCATTAAAAACCAGTGCAAGTAGTTGGTGGTGCCTTCAAACATTTTCAGTCCACCCTAAGTATGGTACGCACAATATTTTATGAAAGGAACACAGTCCTGGTGAATGATGACTGAAGAACTTGAGCTATGAAGTGATACCCGGTATTCAACTTGAACTATAAGGTGATATTTAACTTAAGTTATAAGGGGATATTAACTGAAAAAACATGCTGTACAACGCAGTATGGATGACATGCTATGGTAATATTGTCAGTGAAAGCTACTGCACAATTAAATCAATTAAGGTCCTGTGTGTTCAGACACTGGTACTTCCATAGTGTGCCAGAAGTAGGCTAAGTATGATGTGCATAATCCTGGTGAATGTGAAAAATATGTGGTTATCATATCACAATACAGTCCATTGGACCCACCCTGCCAATGGTTGTCATCATCAACCATCCCCCCCCCCCCTCTTTATTTAATACTGTACACAGTCACTATCTAACCACAATAGCAATTAAAAACCTCCAACATAGGGTGCTTCATAAACAATCGTTGTCCTCCACCCAACACTACACTTTACGTACACATTTTTCTCTACCTAAATTATCTCTATCCAACTGGAACTGCATTGTGAAAAGCATATGCTAATATTTCACAATGACCATCTTTTTATTACAATTTCAAACGGTACAGAACCACTATAGCCATCCAATATCTCCATCCAAACATTATCATTCAAAAACCATCACCAGATATCCAACTCTCAGAAACTACCCCACCCAGATACACTCAAGTACACCTACCCAGACTACAAACTGGCAGTCACCTTTTCCTACTTCACCACCGGGCATCCACTCCTCAGAAGATAACCCGACCCAGAGAGACCCAGGTACACTTAGCCAGACTGAAATATGGCCATCATCCTTCCCTTCTTCAGTGTCAACATAAAATACAACCCATAGACAAAGAGTATGCTCCATAAACCACCCTCAGAAACTACCCAACCCAGAGAGACAAGTACACCTAGACAGACTACAGTGTGGCCTTCACCCATCCCTGCTTTACCACTAGACATCCATCCATCAGAATCTATTTGATCCAAAGAGATACAAGCATACTTTTTTTTTTTTTTTTTTAAATACTAACCTGACCTAAAACTGCCATCTCTGTGTGAAGAATACTGAGTTGTAAGAATACATTTGTAGTATATGCTTGGCTTAAAAAAAAAGAATGGAGTGGAATGGTTTGAGAATGAGGATAAAACTAAAACAACGATACCTAGGGCAGGTGGCAGTACTATCAAAGCAGAGGGAGTGTGGCCATGTGCAGATTGCCACAGGTGTGTAGGAAGTAACTTCATCTTCTGCAGTGTTTGTGATAAGTGGGAGCATTAGAGATGTAGTAGTATTATAGGTAAACTAAAAGATATGATGATTTTGTGTGTGCACTGTGTAGAAGAGAGCATGTAGAAACTGTCACATGTGAAAGGACTGATTTTGCTGGTGATCTTGAATGTGTGGGGGAGTTCCGTTTTTTGGGGGACACATTATGTGCTGAAGGAGGGGCTGGAGCTAGCTGTGTGGCTAGGGTAAGGAGTGGTTGGAGGAAGTTCAGGAAGCTGTTGCCTCTCCCAACATTGAGATGGCTCTCTCTCTGATCTACGGGATCTTTGCGTGCGACTTGCTAGGAGTGTAATGCTATGTGGTAGCGAGACCTGGGCAGTAAATGAGGAGGATATTTAGTGACTCAAACATACAGAAATGACAATGAAAAGCTGGATGTGGATTGCATCCTTGAATTCAAGGCCTGGGAGGCCTATGATTACGATTGAAGAGTTGAGAGGAAGGATGGGACTGAAAAGTACTGGTGTTGTGATGAGGGGTAGATTAACCCGCGGCGTCCCGTCGACGTTCTTTTACATCCACGCGTTTTGTCACTGCCAATCCCATCGACGTACATAAACGCGAAAAAATTGCAAGGTCCCTAATTTGCACAATTTTCAATTTTTGCGAGTCATTTTTGGTACGTATACACGTGACACCTTCCTCAACAAGATGCCAGGCAGGGACAATGCCTTACCCAGCATGACCTCCTCCCCCCCCTGCATGCCATTGTCTCAGCAATTCACCTGTTATCAGTGACCTGGCCAGTATAGCCATGTCATGCCACAGTACGAAATTCAGGGCCAGAGTGATTCCCCAATCAATGACAATGTGGAGGACAAACTTTACATAGCATTAGAGGAAGAAACAGTTAGAAATGATGATCAGGTAATGTGGCAAAAAAAGGTCAGGTGTTAGTGAGTGAAACAATGCTTATAATGCCTATATTACTGCTTGAAAACCAATATACTCTTGTACTACATATAAATTCTTAACAGTAAATAAATAAATACCGTTTATGAGTGGTGTGAAATAGTTATCCTCCCATAGAACTAGTTTTCTTTGGTGCCAGCCTGATAGAAAACCCAGTAAGGTAAGGAGGCACTCCTACCTGTAATGAGTATTTTAAACCTCAGGTGAGAGATTTCTCTATGAATTTTCGATGTTTCTCCCCAAAAGCGAAGGTTTGAGCAAAAAAAAAAAAAATTCCTAAAATGCTCGGGATTGGGGGGGAGTCAGTGGTGGAAAAGTGGTCGGGATGGGGCGGGTTAAGATGGTCTGGGCACGCTGAGTAGATGACGGATGACAATTGCGTGCAGAGAGTGAGAAGTGTGAATGCTAAGGGTACAATGTGAGAGGCAGGCTGAAAAACCTGGGACAACTTCAGTGTGTGTGACCTAAGCGATAGAGGTCTGAATGGGGAAACTGCCAGAGATCGAGCACTGTGGAAAGCCGCCATTAGGTGAGTGAGGCCGATGCATGCAAACATGTAGGAGCCTTTATAAACAATTTGAACCCTTTTTTGCATCCAATTTAGCCACTTTTCCTTCAATATACTTGCAATCTCTGCTTCCCACCTAGATGTACCTTATTAGTTCTTCCCCATGCAACACCACACACAGTTTCAGCATTCCCAACCAATGCCTGCATGCACTGTACGTTTCCCAGATCCATTTGGCTCCTAATTAACTCCACCTCAACAACCTCTAAGCTAGTGATTTATCTGTCACAGCTTTGTTTCTCATCTTCTCCACTTTTAGCTATTCACAATTAAGTACTTCTCTTGTCCTTCAACCCTGGGGAAATCCTATCAAAGACCACAAAAATCTACCCTGACAAGATGTTGTTATCAAAGAGGAAGAATATCAGCCGCATACCCAGGTAACAACCCAGAGAAAACTGACCACCACAAGCATATCGACATTAACACTTTCAATGTATACACTATGTTGCTGGTGGTGAGCTTAAAACTTTATGCAGCACATTTTGCTTAACATAATTATAATACTGAATACTTCACAAAAATAATCTGTTTAACACAGTGTACTCCAGATTTCTGAGACACCATGAGTCAAGAGATGTTAGGAACTTCAGAGGCAAAGGTATTTCTAATACCTAATGTGATTTGACTTACACAGTATTTTAAAATATTTCAGACCACTGGGGCACCTTAAGATCCTTGCACAACGCTACTAACACAAATGAAAATGACAAGAAAAAGGCACATTTTTTCCACACTACACCATATCAATAAGAATGCACATGTAATAACAAACACGGGCATTTAAATGTTGAAAAAGCTTGTCAGCCACAGGAAGAACTATATACAAGAAAAAATATAAAAATGAAATGGTATGCCCTTCATGAAAATAATTTTTACAGTCTGACAAAAGAGAATTCCAGTATACTGAAGTCCATTATATCAAGATTCTACTGTATAAGGTCAATGAGGAGAAACCCTTCAAGATGCTAATACTTTCATTTCTTAGTGTTGTTCTAATCAACAAAATAAGGATGATATGCATCCCTTTTCCTGCAGCAGACTGCAATATTATTCATATTTGTTCTTCCAACCAAGAAACAAACTATGATTCTATCTTTCTAACAATCTGCAAAATAACAAGTCCAAAATATTTACATAATTTTTTATCAACAAATCATATGCAGAAAACTCATATCACTGCTTAATGGACTGAAAAATGGGGGATTTAGATTCCTACTATGGCTGGTTGGTGGGAAGAACTTTCGTGCATGATACATGTAGTACATCACTATTACGTGGCAATAAGTACAAAAATGTAACAAAACCAACATCACCATTAAAAGTAAGTAGGATGAAAAATGTAAACACCTGATTTATTGGAAGCTAATAATAACAACCACTACCAATATGGCTTTTGTTAGCAAGTCCTTGATGTATGTCACCTTTTTTGTTTTACAAAAGGATTACCAGTGCACCAAATTATGCAAATGTAATACAGGGTTGTCCACTGATGTGATGTGGGAACATGTCAGTCTGCTGATGTGAGGAAGACATATATTTTGATGCTTTAAGAAACAGCCAAGCAACTATACTCTTCATTTTACCTAGGCATACATTTACCACCTCTCTATCTTGAATTCAAAGCTGTTACATGAAATTAAAATATGGGTCTGTTCATAAGCAAGTTCTATGGAAGAGGTTGGGGCAAAGTGTTCTCTAATTCTGCCACAAAGGTATTGAGGGGGGGGGGGGGGGGGTTGCAGGACAAAAATTTCCACCACATAAAATAATGAACTTATATGCAATCTATGGAAGCAATAAAAAAAGAGCAGATAGTTTAGCTTTATGAAACAGCTAATCAACCATTATACACACACACACACACACACATATATATATACAGTATATATATAAAGCCACTATAGAGTAAGAATTGAATTACAGGAAGGAGAACATAAAGTAATTTTGAAATAGCTAATAAACCATGCACTCAATGTACAGTAGGTCAAAAAGCAGTCACTAATTTGAAAAGGCTTATGTGAAATAGAACATGAAGCACGGTAGACACTAATAATACTGACTGACCTGTTCCTCACATCAATCACAACCACCATCACCAATGTTACCATAACCTCTTCTTCCCACCCAAGGATGGGGTGAGGTGTAAGTCCAGTAAACAATAAAAACAACACATGAGACTTGGGAATTACACCATAATATATGAACCACCCTGTAGTGTGTGATAATACAACCAGGACTTACTGTTCCTAACTGTGACGTACAGCCATGAGCAAAAGTATGTCAACAATCCCCATCCAGCATTGTGTCTTGCATTTCCTAAATTTTTACTCTTCCTACATGACAGAAAGCAACCTTCCTTCCTTATACTCGTTTTTTTCGCTGGTGCTACAAAGACACCTTCATGCAATGGCACAGGCGTGACTAAGTATTGGAGCTGCCTAGTTATACTATTGTTTCACTATCACCCACAAGGAGGATGGTGGACTGTGAATGAAGGGCAACATTTATCTGCAGTCCAATGGGGTCACAAATGTACCTGAGGTTGCAACTACAACTCCTTCATAACATTATCACAAAGGAGTTCATATAACACTTTCCACTGTTAAAGCTGGAAAAAAGATTCTACATCCTTTTGCTTATGCTCAAGACAGGAGTTTTGGTACACATAATACTGTACAGTCTGTGGCATCCTCCATATATCCAACTGTCTGTAATCTGAGCTGTTTTATGGTTTACTTGAATATGACAAAGATCCCTAACTCCTTTTACCTCAGTTGATGGCAGGATGTAATCAGAATGGAAGTCTGATCTGACTACTAACCTATAATCATTCCTACCATATATCAAAGACTTGAATTTTATGTAACCATGACATAGTAATCAATCTGTGCGTGATTCAGTTCTGTCTGACAAAAGCAAACTGACTATCCTGTGCTGTATATTACTATTTCCCATCATCCACCCATTTAAACAGTACTATCTTCAGGTTGCTCCACACTGAGTGACAAAAGTAAGTGGCTCCTTTTAGCCCTGGATATTACTGATTACACTGGATGGTAACATTCTACCAAACAGACACGTGGGGTATAGCAAGTTAAGGCAGTCCAACCAGAAGTGGCCCATAAGTTACATCAGTGAGTGGCTTAGTCCCAGGCTCTTGCAAAAGAGGAAACAAAAAACTGGTTAATGAATGAGTGGCTGCAAATAGGCTGTCCAGCATCCCATACATGTGAACAATATGTGCAGCATCAAGTTTACAAAAACCAGATAAAGACGAAAGTCCTTCATTGGTGTGTATGTGTGGGGGCGGTGTTGCCATAGCATCCCCCTCCAAAGGCATGCTGCCCCCACACAGCGAAGAATAACATGGTTTTTGCAAACTACGGCTGAGTGCATGTATCCCCCGAAATCTTCCTCCATGTATGCCACTCATCCATCCAATATAAGCAATGAGAGCTGTTTCTCCAAAGCCCCACACATACTGATGTAATCGATATTCAAGTGGCATACAATGGTAGGTTGTGTGTACTGTGAAACTGATTTACTCCTCCCCCATTAGCCAATCAACTCAACCCCACTGGGAGCATAAGGACCTGAGGCCATGCTACAAAGACTGTAAGTGTGACCAGCTAAAGAGTCATCCACGAAACAATTCAACAAGTTGCTGTTATCTGACAAATATGGCTTTACTGAGCCTTTTGTTATTTTAGATATGATCTTCTCATTCTTACTGCCATCACAAAACCTGAATAACTACCTTATGTCACACCTGAGGGGCATTCCTACAATATACTCATGACCATTGGTCACACTTTCTCCAATATCTGTTTAATGTTAAGTACATATACTGTGTTTGACTTTCTTGGTACAGTTGTATTTTTTTTATGGGAAAATATGGTCAGTAGCAACAGAAAGGAATTGACTAAATATCACTGAAGGTTGTAAAAACGCCTACATCCTAGGTATGGAACATCAGCGCCACAAAATGACGCAGAAAGTTCAATGGAAGATCTTAACCGAGTAAGAGTGAGGTGGGGTGGGGGGGACCATTGTGTATACAGTGTGCTAAATACAATTTGCTCTTCTGAGTGCTTGAAATAACTGAGAAAGCCACAGACTATATTATTATTTAAAAAAAAAAAAAAAAAAAAAAAAAAAAAAAAATCTATATCTATCTATCTATTGCCAAACTACTGTACTGTACATATTTCAACACCAACAACAGTTATAATAGTAATACTCGTCAAAGAAACATTCACATTCAAAATTCACTGCAGTGGTAAATAATAATAATCACAGAAACATTCACATTTAAAATTCACTGCAGTGTTTAATAACAGTAATACTCATCACAGAAACATTCACTTTTAAAATTCACTGCAGTGTTTTCTACGTGGCACAGGAGGCTTTTAAAGAAATGATGTTAGGAATTCTCCAAAGCCAACCAGAACACAAACCATTTTCACTCAAGTAACTCCATATGATTTTCTTCAACTGAGAGAATTATTTGCAGTCAAAGGTATTAATAAATATGGAAGTAATCCTTCATCTGATACTGTACTACAGTACCCGGGGAACTTTATCTATCCACCTGATTATATAAAAACCGTCAATATATCTACCTACCTACCATTCACCTATCTATCAAGTTACTTATCTCTACCCACCATTTATCGATTCATCTACTTATCCACATGTATTTATCTACAGTACATGTATCTCACTAAAAGGAAATACTAGCAGTCAGAGGCATAACCTAATATCTGATGTACCATAACCTTTTATCTATCCACCTATCAAAAAACTCTACCTATTATCTCTTTGCCTATATATCTTCACTTAACATACAATTTCTACCTACATACCTCCCTGCAGTCCATGAGTTAACATTCAGATAAGCCCAGCATTGCAACTACTACTATATGTCTGGTGTGGTATCCAAAATGCTGAGTGTCCACAAATTTAAAATGAATGGTTACTGACTTCATAGATGCAGTTATAAGCGAGGAAGCCCAATGGTCTAGTTCAGGGGTTCTCAAACTAGGGGAATGCTGATGGTTTCTAGAGTGTACTTTAGGAGCTGGTGAAAAATCAATATATAGTACACATATAGGGTAATAATGTTCCTAATATAATTCATTATATGATTATTGAGACCTGAGAAACTACCATAGTGCATATCATTCACGCTCAGTCATAATACTATCGTAATTTTAGAACACTGTTTACTCTGGTATATTTTAAAATTCAGCTCTGGCATATTTTCGTAATTGTGTTAATACTTATTTCCTTGAGAAAGTGCTTACCATTTTAGTACTTTTACAACACCTAGTGTGTTTTCTTCTATAATGAATTAGTGCTAATGAAGCACCACTGTATTCAACCCTGCAATAATCAGGTACAGACAGGTGATCTGGGAGCGAGTTGTAAGACAACATTTGACAACCCCTGGTCTAATCAGTTACAGCACTCCCACTGGATCTGACTCGCAGGGATTTACATCTCTGTGGCTGGGGTTTACTACTCATTTGATGCCACTCAGGAAAGAGCAACTGATCACCCACCTTAAAAATTTGGACTGGGTTGCCTAGCCCCTGGCTCCTAAACTCTTGACAGCAGAATAATTTGGAAGATGGATAAATAATTACCTCTTCTAACATTAACAGGATTTCCCTTTACACTAAGGGCAAACTGTAGGCTATGCTCATGAAGTGGCAAGTCAAACCTACTTTAATCAGACCTTTCCTTAGTTTGCCTTCCCTAACCAAACTTTCTTTACCCTAGTGCAATCTAACCTAAATAACTTAATTTAGCCTAACCTAAGTGTTTAACAACATTTTATATCACTTTCCAGATACCAGTTCCCTGATGAAGTCTAATTTGGAGTTTGGTCTTAACCTGCGTATAAGCTCCTTAAAAATAAATATCTAACTACCTAACTTCCATTTTTTAATGACCCCAGGCTCCAATAACTCACCCACAGCTGAATACAACCATCTGGTGTTAGCTGGAACGGAATAAAGACAGTTGCTCTCCCGCTTACGACCTTTTCATGAGACTAATATTTAGTACTGAACGGATTAAGATTGTATACTTGGCTAAGTGGTTAACACTTGCTATGAATCTACCTATGAATCTAACAGCCTGATTGTGTCCAGGTTTGAATCCTGGTGCTGGTAGCTGGCACCACACAACTAAGGTGTCCATCAACCCTTTGTAGATCTGTATGTAAAATGAGTATCTATTGAATCAATGAAGGGAAGTAACTGATAACATAGTAGAGAGGCCTTGTGTACGATAATCCACCTCAGGGTCAAAGGCACAAGTATGCAGGTAAACACTGCAACCATCATGAGCATCACTGACTGTTAATGTCATCATCATTATCCTATACTTTTTTGTTTTCCTCCACTAAAGAATGGGGTAACGAGCATTCAATATAAATTTCGTAAGTAGGGGAGCAACTGTTAATATACTGTGTCAACTTCAACTTGGCTTAAAAGTGCTATGGAAATGATGAACAGCCCTAGGAATGTCCTGTTCTGTAGTAGAGCAACAAAGAATAGGCTGCTGATGGATATAAATCTCCGCAAAGTTAAGATGAACAAAAGACAGGATGGATTACTCACAAATTACTATATAGTTGAGAAGGGTGGTGATGGTGTTGGAGGTTGTGGTGGCGATAAGGTGGTAGCGTCTGCTGCTGCAAGTCGGACAGCCAAGCAGACTCGCCACCCACAGTTAAACAATAAGTGGTAGTCTTGTCAGCACTGCACACTCCCTGTAAAAAAATAACATGTTTTTAGGAGGCATTCTCAAGTCTGATTGCAGGTTAACCTGATTATGTATAAATTACACACAGAGCTCTCAATTAACCCCCTAACACAGAGGACCAACCTGAATTCATAATTTTTCTTTACGAACTCATCAGACTGGCTCAACTGTCTGGTTATAAAAATGTCCCTATCCCCCAAAAGGAAGACATTGGTCTGGTAAAAGGCAATTTCAGCCCATGGTCCATTAAGTTCTTGATGGGCTGGGGCCACAGTTATTACTGTAAATTGGGGAAAATTGGCAAAGCTACTTCATAGAAGAAATAAAAATTTAATACATTATTTTTCTTTTACTAAGGACTTCTATCTACCTATCTCTCAATCTATCTGCCAAACAATGTATAAATCCGTCCATCCATCCAAATTAATAAAATGAATTAAAAACTAAATAAAATGGGGTTGCCACTAGACAACCCCATATATATAACCCATGTGTTATTTTCATCTTAGTTCTGTTGCAGGTATTGTGCTGAAGGTGTTTAGTTTTGTTCCATTTACAAAGGCTCAAATATGCTTCCATGAGTTGGCCTTGGTTACCTAATGGCAGCTCTCCATGCTGCTTGATCTCTGGGAGCCTCCCTATTCTGCCCTTCATCCCTGGGGTCACACTCTACGACTTTGTCCCCTCATTTTTTAAGGGCTGCTTCTTGCAACCCTATCCTCGATGGTAACATTTCTCACCTTCTATACCCAACTGTTATCCTCCATCCTCTTGTATGACCTCTGGCAGCCTCCCTATTCAGCCTCTTATCCCTGAGGTCAACTCTATGACCTCATCCCAGGTCCTTTTTTCAGTCTGCCTCTTGCAACCCTACCCCCCATGTTCACACTTTTCACATTCCGCACCCAATTATCATCCTCCATCCTCTTGTCATGCCCAAACCATCTCAATTTACCCCGCTTCGTCACAACACCAATACATTCCAGTCCCTTTCTTCCTCTCAGTGCTTCAATTGAAATCATTGTCCCAGTGGCCTCACATTCAAGGACACACTAAAGATCCACCTAAACACTGTCATTTTTGTATGTTTTGGCCTAACAATATCCTCTTCCTTTACTGCCAAGGTCTCACTATCATACAGGATTAACTCCAGCCACACGTCCTGCACATAACATGTCCTCCAAATAACAAAATTCCTCTACACACTCAAAGAGACTCTCCAGCAAGATCAATCCTTTCACACTTGACAATCTCTACATGCTCTCTCTGACACACCGCACACACACAAATTTGGCATTATTTCACAGTCTACCTCTAATACCACTACAACTCTTATGCACCCACTTACCACAAACATGGCAAAAGACGAGTTACTTCCCACACCCTTGTGGCAAACTGCACCTGGCTACACTCCCTCTGTTTTGGCAGTACCACCACCAGCCCTAGATATCATCACTTTTGTTTTATCCACATTTACTCTCAAACCCTTGTACCCCATTCCATCTCTTTATTTCCTAAATCCTTCCTCTGCCTCCCTTTCATTCTCTGCAACCAACATCAAGTCACCAGCATACAACATTTTCCATGGGAAGAGGATACACACATCCACGTTGTCACTGGTTGCTTCTTTGAGAGACAGGACATTCTTATTAGCACACATCCGCACAGTCACTGGTTGCTTCTTTGACAGACAGGCCATTCTCACTGGCACACACCTGCATTGTCACTGGTTGCTTCTCTGAGAGGCACGGCTTTCTCACTGACATCCACAGCACCGATGATCACATCTGCATATTCATTATCGCTTCTTTGGTGCCCCTAGCAGGGCATTTTCATTGTGTTGTCATTGGTTGTTGTTTTGGGTGGCAGGGCATTCTTGCTGGCTGTCCACATCCCACCTCCTTGTCCATATCTTGGCTCATCCTGGAGGTTTGTGTTTATGATGCATATCCTGACTGATCCAGCCCGGTCCTCCACCATACATTACCTGTGTATATAGGAGGAGTGATGCATATGAAAATAACATTTGTGATAGCTGTAAGTGTTTCCGAGACTACGGTATGCATGTTTCAGTACGTGCATTTCAAAGGCTATAATTATATAAATGTTCTGTATGAGTGTGTTTCAGAGATGTTACGTGCACGATCTTGTGTCAATGCAAGACCGTGCACGTAGCTAGTTCTGCACAAATGTGGAAGCTTGCATGGAAAAGTCTGAAAAGAATGAGAGTGTTTTTGATTGCAGATATGAATGGAACAGTAGGCAATGTGAAGGTGGATGGAGTAATTGGTGAGTGGGGTGTGCCTGCAGAAGTGGATGAGAATGGCAATGTTCTATTGCATATTTGTGCAGGGAGCAGGTTGGTGATAGCCAATACCCTCTTTAGACACAAAATGATCCACAAGTATACATGGCGAGTGATTAGAAGGGAGGGTGGTGAAGTGAATGAATGGAAGGCAACGATTGAATGTGTGTGTGGATGACTGAATGAGGTGTGTAATGGATGCAAGAGCATACAGAGGTTGGGGGAGTGAACTTTCTGACCACCACCAAGCCAAGGTTCAAATGAAATGGAGGAGAAGAAGGGAAGGACAGGAGGAAATAGTCTGTAAATGGAGGGTAGAAAGGTAGCAAGAGGATGGAAATAAGGCAGAATATAAGAGAGAAGTGGAGGAGCGATTGGGTCAATACGATTTGGAGCAGATGGAGGGCGTGGAAAGTGTGTGCAAGATATTCACAGAAGAAATCTGTGCAGCATGTGAGGTGGTGTGGGGTGAAAAGAAGACAAAAAGGGGTGCAAAGAACAGCATGGTGGAATGAAGAGGTGAGATAGGCCACGGCACACAAGAAGAAAGCATATAGTGAGTGGATGCGAAACAGAGGCATGGAGGAAGTTGAGAGACAGATGAAAGAATTATATGTAGAGAGGAAGAGCGAGGTGAAAAGATTAATAAGAGGGAGTAAGAGGAGAGTGGATGAGGAATTTGTAATGTGCAAGTAATGTAAGAAAATGTTTCGGAAAGAGGTAATGAGAGTTACAAAGGGTAGTAAAGAAGTAAGTCAGGGAATGAAAGATAACAATGGCAAATTGCTAGTGGAGAAGGAACAAAAAATGAGCAGATGGATAGAACACATTAGAACACATAATGGAATTGATGAACATAAAGAATGGAAGTAATGTGAGCATAAGTGGCTGGGGAATAGCTGGGAGGAGGAGGGATGTGAGAAGAGAGAAAGGAATCAGTATAATGGAAGCAGTGGAAGCAATTAAGAAAGTCAAAATGGGGAAAGCCCCAGGAATTGATGGTGTGGTGAAATGCTGAAGCATGGGGTAGAGATAGTAGCAGAATGGATATGGAAGATGTGCAGATTGGCCTGGGAGGAAGGCAGAGTCCCAGAGGATTGAAAGTCAGGTATAGTTATTTCCCTGTATAATGGAAAAGGGGGAAAAAAGAAGTGTGTGGTGATCACAGGGGCATTTGTCTTTTTTGTGTGACAGGTAAAATATATGGTAGGATACTTACTAACCAAGTTAGGGAAATAACAGAAGAATTAGTTGGAGAACAGGGTGGTTTTAGGAAGGGAAGAGGTCGCGTAGATCAGATATTCATTCTTAGGTCTTTAGTGGAAAAGTTTCTAGAGAAGGGAAAGAAGTTGTATGTGGCTGGATTTGGAGAAAGCATATGGATGGGTGGATAGACAAGGAATGTGGAAAGTATAAAGGACAGAAGGAGCAAATGGGAAGTTGTCGAATGCCTTGAAGATTATGTATAAGGGTGGTAAGGCTGCAGTGCGTGTGGATAGTGAACTGAGGGAATATTTCTATCTGAATGCTGGACTGAAACAGGGATGTGACATGTCCCCAGGGTTGTTCAATCTGTATATGGATGGGGATGTAAACGAGATACAAGGTATGGCAGTGGATGTCGGAGCGACCCTAATAAGAGAAAGCAGTGATTGGAAACTCCCTGTACTGTTGTTTGCAGATGATACTGTATTGTTAAGTGAAGATAAAGGGGAACTGCAAGGCCTGGTGAGTCTAGGCGTGTATAAGAAATGTAATCTAAAGGCGAATGTAGGGATGAGTAAAGTTATGGTCTTTGAGAGAAGTGGTCACTGAATGTACAGTAAGGCTGGATGGGGAGGAAATGGAAAATGTGAGTGCATTTAAATACTTGGGTAGTGTGATGAGTAAGGATGGAAGTTTGGAGGGTGAAGTGCGTGAAGGGGTGCAGCAGGGTGGAAAGGTTGCTGGTTCTCTGAAAGCAGTAAGAAGGAACAGGGAAGTGAAGATGGAAGAAAAAAAGTCACTGCATGACAGCATTGTGATACCAACTCTAATGTGTGGGAGTAAAGCTTGGACCTCGTTGGAAGGACACAAGTTAGGAGTGAGCGCGATGGAAATGAGTTATTTGAGATAAGCATGTGGAGTTACTTGGAGTAACAGACTGACAAATGAGGAAGTGGAGGAGAGATGTGGTGTGGATGTGAAAGAGTTAGGAGGTGGTTTGGCCATGTGGAGAGGATGGAGTGAGAGACTAACGAGGAGAGTGTATGTGAGTGAGATGGAGGGTGGGAGAAGGATGGGGAGGCCAAGGATAAGGTGAAAGGATGGAGTGGGGAGGTATATGAGAGAGGGAAGTGTGAGCTGGAAGCAATGCAGTGAAGTGGCATTGAACAGGGTGACATGGAGGTGATTTGTTTGTGGCCACCCCTTACGGGACTGAGGCGTCAGGTAACAGACAGATGAACAGATAGGTGTTAATGTACACAGCATCACTGCTGACCACCTTCATCTCACACTGTCCTCATCCATCTGATATATATATAGAGGATATCCATGAGCCAAAGTCTGCTGAAATTTCTCAGATGACTGAATCAATAATGTTACATAATTTGCTTTGATGAGGTAACAATATGAAACAAACCAACACAGCATGAGCAGGAAAGATGCTCTCTGGCCTTTGGGAATGAATGAAAAATATGAAAGGCTGGACACACTGCTGACAGAGGATTGACCACACTGCTGGCACAGGACTGTCAGCCAACTTTTGCTCATAGCTGTTTAATGTTTTTATGGTACAATACTGCAACACAATATGAATGCAATAAAAACATAAATATTACCTCGAAAACAAAGCTTATCATGGCAAAGGTAGAGTGACAGCTTGAATATCTCTAACCCTCCCCTCCTCAACATGCATAAAATCATCTACATGTAGCAGGAAGTGAAAATGATGACCTCAGGCTGGGTTAAATAATATAAATAAAAATGACGAATGTCTCCTCCTTAGGAATGTCCATAATGAGGATGGTCTTTCTAAAGCGATTTTCTACAGACTGAAGGCTAAATACAGTGCTAAAACCTGCCAATTATTTCCTGTTGCTGGAAGTTGTTGGGACAAAAGAAATCTGTGTAATAAGATTGGTTACTACGAGGGTCTCACCTTACACTGACTGAATACTTGTGGCAGTGTGCTTGTGTGGTTAGTCACTAAACATGCTGTCACAATTTGACTCTTAAAGTACTGTACCTCCCAGGGTAAATGGTAGCCACCAGTGTGTTGAAAATAACTCCTACAACATTTTGAAGCCTTTCATTTTCATTCATCAGGCTAAAAGTCCTGCCTTGTGTGCAAATGTTGACACAACGGCTCAGTTTCCCAGACATGACTACAAGAAAAAACTATTGCTTGCACTAACAGCTAAGTTCATTACTGGGAAAAAAAAAAAAAAGTGTGGGGGGGGGGGGGCTTTTACAAACAACTGATGAAACCTGCTCCCTTAACAGGGAAAGCATCAGCACTCCATCACACAGACTCTCTTTAAGCAGTACAGTATGCCCTTGTCTTTTGTAGCAGTTGTCACATGAACATCCTTGAGACACAAGTTTCCCACAGCCCTAGTTTAACATGTAATGGCCTAAAAACCCTTTTTCCTTCCCTAGAATATCACCCATCACCAAACATTAGAATATACTTGCCTAAGTATATTTTGTTAATTATCCAAAACCCACACATAACCTACTTAATTTTATGATGGCTGACTCACCCACAAATTAAACGTAGCTGGCAAAGTCAGGTACCGAAAAAGACAAGAGCTTATTGTACACACATTATACAAATCAACCATAAAGAGAGAGAGACAGAGAGAGAGAGAGAGAGAGATCCTGGTAACTGGCTTTTCCAAGAATGGGGCACAGAATTACTGCAGCACCATCAATGAGATCGCTTTTTTTTTTTTTTTTTTTTTTTTTAAGGCAAACTAAACATACTTGAAGTTTATATATTTCGAAGTGTCCAGTGGCTATATTTTATTTTTTTGCCACATTACCTTGGATTTTTTATGCCCATGCTGAGCTGTGTTGTCACTTCTTGGCTAGATGGGTGTCATCTCCTGGAAGTGGTCACCATTTCGAACCTAATACTAAGCCTATTCTATTTTCCTTTTCTTCCCATTTTATATACATGTAATGTCTTGGCCTATAAGTCATAAATTTTGTGTTTCTGGACAATTTCCCGTCACGCCATACACATACTGTACTGTACTTACTAGTAGTTAACAATACTGTAATAATTAACTGTCATGTGGGACTATCAAAGTCTATGTTCATTCAATAATGCTGGCTTTGGATCATTTGTAAATAAAGGAAGAGGAATCATCCAGATGGAGAAGTGTATCTGCTGTTATGATGAACCATCCTGACGGGTAATTGTCCTAGAACCGTAATTTTGTGCCATCCAACCTTGCATATGATGCAAAAATTTAGCATATAAGGTGAACTATACTTTTTAGCTTTCACTTTACCCTGCTACCATTCCTTCTGAAAAGTTTTAAGATTAGCCTAGTACAAACTGTTCTGATTCATAAATATGGTCCAAAAATAAATGTAACAACTTTTGTAATAAAAGAAACCTGGAAAATATTACAGCCTTAGTAACTGCCTGGAAATTGTGTGGTAATTGCTTCTATTACAAATCACCTGGAAATCACTGTTATACTGTATTAACTGCAACTGTGATAAGGGAAATGAAAATTATGTTAATGCGAAAGATAAATGTGCCCGTAGTCTGTTTCTTACTCCAACTTGGAATTCCAGCAAACTTCTTGGTGGTGGCTATGTGATGTGTATGTTATTGATCTCTCTATACAACTGACCATTGTTTTACTGTACCCCACTAGACCGGATATCAGATTTCAAGAAAACACTGAGGTCCCCAGAAAAAAAGTTGTACATACCGGATACCATCCGGTAAATGGAAAAAACCAGACAGACCTTCTGGACAATTCTGGCCAACTGGATCAAACCAGATTGCTTACTGTATGTGCGAAGAATGCAGTTACCAATGCTGGCGGCGTTTTTTCCCCCCCCCCCACCTGCTTGGGCTAGTCATGAAGAAGTGCTATGACACAGGTGTGAAATAATGGTACAAATAAATATCAGAAAGTTTTAGTATCAGAACATGCTATTTAACTACGGTAATTTATTTTCCATCAGCTATGTGCTTGACATCCCATGTCAGGGGGCCACCATCAGACTTTTTGGATTATTGGCTTTATCGAATCGGGCTTTCCCCCAATTGATCCAGTATAGAAAGGGTCTACTGTATGAAAATCTGTTACTGAGTTTCCCCAAAGTGTCAATCACACACTTCTTTTTTCCCTTTTCCTTTGTCCTCCGGGACTCTACCTTCTTCCCAGGCCAATCTGCACATTTTCCACATCCATTCTACTACTATCTCTCCCCCATACTTCAGCATTTCACCACACACTCCATCAATTCCTGGGGCTTTCCCCAATTTAACTTTCTTCATTGCTTCCACAACTTCTATCCTACTGATTTCTTCCTGTCTTCTCACCTCCCTCCTCCTCCCAGCCATTCCCCAGCCACTTATACTCGCATTACTTCCATCCTCTATGTTCAACAATTCCTTAAAGTGTTCTCTCCATCTGCTCACTTTTTCTCCCTTCTCCACTAGTAATCTACATTTTTTTCTTTCACTCCCCTGCTAACTTCACTTCCACCCTGTCTTACTCTTTTCACCTCTTTCCAGAACATTTTCTTACAGTCCCTCCACTTTACAATCAAGTTCCTTCCAAATTCCTCATCTGCTCTCTTCTTACACTCTCTCTTAAGAGGCTATCACATGGTACCTCGTTTCAGGAACGGCCGAGGAAGATTTAAGTGGAACAAAACTTGGACGCTATCACACACGTTCCTCGTATCCCCGGCAAAGGACACGCATCTCACACTGTTGCCAGAGCCCCGTCTCGCGACTGTGGAAAGTGATCGCTGTCAACATCACAGTTTTCTCGGTATAGGAAATATTAACTCTTTATAAGGGTTTCAAAACGATTGATATTTATTCTAAAATATTAATAAGTATTCAATGTTAGGCTAAATGTTCAATGCTGTAGTACGATATATTCTCTGTCGAGTCGCCTGGGTTTTGGTCACATTGTTTTGCCCGTCATATCCTCGGCAGGAATCCTTCCAGATGAATTCCAAATGCCCGTGGTATCGTCGGCAATTTTACTACGTTACCGTTCCGATTTACCATCATATCCTCGGCAAACCTCGTATGAAGTGCCGTGTGATAGCCCCTTTACTAATCTTTACACCTCTCTCTTTCTTTCTACATATAACTCTCTCTTCCACCTCTCAACTTCTTCCACGCCACTGTTTCTCATCCATTCATTGTCTGCTTTCTTCTTTTGTGCCACAGCCTGTCTCACCTCTTCATTCCACCACGCTGTTCCTTGCACACCCCTCCGTCTTCTCTTTATCCCACACACCACATCACATGCTGCACATATTTCTTCTGTAAATATCCTGCACACACCTTCCACGTCCCCCATCTGCTCCAATTCATATTTGCCCAATCATTCCTCCACTTCTCTCTTATACTCTGCCTTTTTCTCATCTTGTAACCTTTCCACTCTCCTTGCAAATACTCCTTCTTCCTGTCCTTCCCTTCTTCTATTTCTCCATTCTAATTGGACCTTGATTCTGGCCACGACCAAGTAGTGATCAGAAAGTCCACTCCCCCAACCTCTACAGTATAAGCTCTTGCATCCATTACACATTTTCGCATCCTTTCATCCACACACACACATAATCAATCATTGCCTTCCTTTCATTCAGTTCACCACCCTTCCTTCTCATCACTCGCCATGTATACCTGTGGATCATTTTGTGCCTGAAGAGGGTATTGGCTATCACCAACCCTCTCCCAGCACAAATGTCCACTAACGCACTGCCATTCTCATCTGTATCAGCAGGCACACCCCACTCACCAACTATTCCATCCACCTTCACATTCCCTACTTTACCATTCATATCACCAATCAAAAACACTCTCTCATTCCTTCCAAACTTTTCCATGCACACTTCCACATTTGTCCAGAACTCTTCTCTCACTCTGCTTGCACGATCTTGCATTGGTGCATACACACACACAATCGCCCACATTTGTATTCCAACTTTCAATCTTACCCACACAATCCTTGACCCAACTGATCCATACTCTCTTATGCTCTTCTTCCATCTTTTACTCACAACTATACACACTCCTTCTTTTGCCCTCTCATTCTCACCTACTCCTGCACATATACCCCATCCATACTCCCATTCTCTCACCTTTCCATTTCGTTTCAGTTACTCCGCATACATCAACTTTCGCACCCTCAAGCACCTGGACAATTTGCCAAATTCCATGGCTGTCCGAAATGGCAAATTGTCTTAAGACAAACCATCTTACTAAATACAGTAGGCCCTCACTTTACTGTACTCTGCTGGGTAAATGTATGTTTTATTTTACCCCTCTGACGCCCGGCTTATTTTGGCTCAGCCTTCCTCTCCTTAAGGGCATATTTCCCAAAATGGCCTTTTCTCAAATCTTCATATCTGGGAAAGTATAGCAGTTAGGAAAACAAATTAAAGACCATATTACTCATCAACTCTAATGAAAGCATCCCCTGGTCTGCAGGTGGTTGTCATTGAATATGGACGTGAAGAAGAGTAACTTTCAGCACTTGAAGCAAAATGTCCCCGTGCGTGTGCACACAGCCACGACTAGCTGGAGGAGCCCAGAGGACTGGCTTGGCAGCATCAATGGTATAGGCCATTCCCACCTCCTGAAGCAGTGTGAGGGCTTGATCAGATGTCTCAGACCGGGCAGGGATGGGCACATGTGACACGGTGCTCTCATTGTGATAGCTTCCATCATTTTTTGAGGAAGTTTCTTTACTACTAGATAAGCTAGACAGAGTGACATCCAAGACATGCACTATGGCAATATCACTGAGCCCTTTCCTAGTACCCTTGGGCAGAGGCTTGGCAGGGGAGGATGAGAAAGGTCTGGGTTGAGGTGGAAACGGAATCAGATGAGGCGGACTCCTATGACATCATTCTACACCTCGCTAAGTCACAGAGAAGACTCATCAGCACTTGCATCGGGTGGCAGGACTCTCTCCCTATTTTTTGGTAACAACATTAAATGGCGGCAAATTCAAACTATGGCAGGACTGCATTTGCGGTTCCTACCGACAACCAGCGGTAGGCAGTCACCCCTTGAGCGTCAGTCCTGACTAATGCCTGGCGCATAGGGGTTAAGCAGCAAAAGACCTTACCAATTCAGCTGTTATTACTCGTCTGTTTTCTGTATTTTTCTATTTTCACTGTTAAACAACTGTTTTCTGTTGGCTTTTTCCTCCTTGTTATCATTGTGTTCCTTATGTCTCACCAACATTTGTAACAGCAGACTTACTAAACTTAATCAAATCTTGGTTAGGTCAGGTTAGGTTTGGTTATGTTAGGATAAACTGTTAGGTTAGGTTAAAATGTAAAGTTTGGAAGAGGTACTAAAGGTGACTGCGACATATGTTGGAAGTGTACACTATTACACTAAACAGCTGATACGGAGGAAACATTGCTTAAAAAAAAGTAACGAAATATTAATTTACCACCCCAAAATCAGCCAAGAAAATAAAAAAGACTATCAGGATGAGCTGACCTGGTAAGGTGCATTTGCACCTTAAAAAGTTGTGTTTTTTGGTCAAACTGCTAGGTTAGGTTACGTTAGGTTAGAAAGAAGTACTACCAAGTGACAGGGATGTATGCTGCAAAAGTCTGCACGTACACTCAAGAAAGAGTTGATACCGCAGAAGGAACAGTCTTCCACTTGATATAAGGCTGCTCGAGGGCACAAAGAGTTTTAAAAATAAGTCAAAGACATTCTTGTTCTCAGAATGTTATGACCTGGAGGATTCAACAATCAGAGAAGGATACGCACTGTGATTTTTGTATCAGGTTTGATCTAAATCATACGTGGAGGTCCTACAGAGCACCTTTGGCGGAGTGGGACCAAATAAATAACGACAACAACTTCAACTTCAAAACAACAAGGAAAGAAATTTCACGGGAAACATTCATTTATTACCCCCAAAAATAACCACAAAAATACAAAAGACTGTCAGGTGGAAGAACTAATTTGATCAGGTGCTTCTGCTGCTTAAAGTAAAGCATAATTATGTTTACACCCTGCCAGACCAGGTATCTGACTTAACCAAAACTTTGAGGCTCTGCTTACAAACTGTCGTACAAACCGGATACCATCCGGTAAATGGGAAAAATCACACAGACCTACCAGCCAACTCTGGGCCTACCGAATGCTTTTTTGCATTTAACGTATACTATCCGTTACATGGGTTATATAATGCAGGCCTTCCAGTTCATTTCACATGTGGGGTAACTCAGAATGCAGTTGGACTAGCCATGATGAAGTCCTATGACTAGGGTGTGTAATTCTGGGTCAAGTTAATATAAAATGGGAGGTATTCATTTTTAATACTAGAAAAATGCTATTTTACTCAATTTATTTCCCATTACGTGCTTAATATCCCACTTAAAGGGGGACCATCAGACTTATCTAATTATCAGCTTCATTGGATTGGGCTTCCTCCCCAACTGATCCGGTATAGAAGGGGTTTACTGTACCTTTACACCTAAAGTCACTTTAACTTGGTGGAAATTTTGTATTCTTTCGCAGCCTAGTTCCTACAATTGACTGGCATATATCACTTACAGCTATACAGCCTTTCCACAGCACTTCTTCCTAATTAGTACTATATTAGTGTCAATCTACTGTTCAGCTCAGCATTCAAGATGGAGAAATGCTAGTTTTTCTTTTGGCCTTTACAGGAATGAGTCAAACTCGGTCTGTCCCGTGTCTTAAACCATTTTCATCATACATCTCCTTAAATTTATGAATTGTTTTGGCACACATTATTTCATTCAGTAGTGCTTTCCACAGATCAATTGCTCTATTTGGGAAACTAAATATCCTTGTGCCTTTATCACCTCTCTTTTTTGCAGTGTCCTCTTGCTGATGTTTCACCATAGGTTATATATTCATCTGTCTATTTTCACCTTCCCTGATATGCATTTATATAACATAATCATGTCTCCTCTTTTCCTTCTCTCCAGTTGTGTTGGCATATTCAGTTTTTCTAGTCTGTCTTTGTAGCTTAGATTCCATAAACTTGGTACCCAACTTGTAGCAGCCCATTGAACTTTCTCAATCTTATCTATATGTTTTTTGAGATGGGGATTCCGAACTCCTGATGCATACTCCAGGGTTGGTCTGATGAATGATATTATCTTTCTCGGAACGTCTTCATTTATGTATGTGAATGATATTCTCATATTTGCAAGCAGTGTATACATGTTACGAACCTTCTCACTGATGTGTTTTGCCGGAAAGTTTGATAATCACACCTAGGTCTTTGATGTGTGTAGGGGTTTATTTCCTAACTTATGATCCCAATCTGATCTTTTCCCACTTTTACCAAATATTATTACAAGACACTTGTCCACATTGAATTCAATTTGTCATGTATTATTCCATTCATGATGTTTATTTAATTCTTCTTGTAACTCTTTACAAATCTGTATTAGTAAATAATCGTAATTGTTGATTGGCCTACACGTCAATCAAACCGTCGAAAACCACTTCACCTACCTTCAAATGCACCTAATCCTATTTCCAAATATACACCTGCTAATCTTAAAGCACAAAGTCGCATTAACATTGCTAGCTTCCTGTGGCCGGGATGCAAGGTTTAGGTATGGGCCTTGTTTAGCGTCAGCCATTTTCGCCTACCTTCGCTCTCATCCTCAACCAGATGACAACTTCATCTTACCATATTTCTTCCCATCATCCTTCAAAGCATGCTTCACGTGGCCCATAATCATCGCTATACATTTACTTAATTTCTGGTTTATCGTCAGTCATGGGATGATTAGTAAAAACAACCAAATAAAGTACACCTACCAGTGAAATCCACAGCTCTCTTCCCCCTTCCGACGTCCTTGTTCCAATGATAGTCCAAGAGATCACAATTTCACAAAATATAGATTCCTCACCATCGCAGGCTCATACAATTGTTTAGAGACATGTAGGATATTGTAATATTTAAAGAATGCTTATAAACTTTAGGCAAATTCATTAAATGCTGAAATAACCCAGTGTCAGCATTTTATCAAGGCTTTACTGATCGCTATTCAAGTTCTCTGTGGAGATGCAAGCTGGGAATTTTTACAAGATTATTTTGCTTCATAAACGTATTTTTGATGATGCCCATGAAGCACTCACAAGAAATCTGTAAGCGTTATTGGTCTTAATTCTTTAGAAGGACTTTTAAAATTAATTTTACTAGACTCTTTGGACGACCGACTCATCAACAGCCACCCTATCGAGTACTGCTGGGTTCGCGCTTTGAGGGGGGGGGGGAATGTGCTATGTCGGGAATTACTTTTTTTTCTGTTCTCTTCAATCCTTTCATTTGTTTGTCTTCCAATACCTTAAATGGTCCCAAACACGGTCAATCATGATCGTGCAATGATGCTAATTGTGTAATCATTGGGTTCAGTAATGACAGGGCTATTGCGAGGGGTGTCTTGACAAATTTTCAAGATTACGTTTCTGCCCTTATTCGGCAACGACTCATTATTTCTACGACAAACTACCCTTCCTTAGATAGTCTCGCACCTTACCTCGTTCTCAATCTCTAATTCTTCCTGAGGCCAGAATAGTTCAGTGGTAGCTCCCGCGCTTCGCGGCCGTAGAGTTGGCAGTTCCAGAACCCACCCATATCCTATGGGTGGGTCCTGGGCAGTTGAAACCCGCACCAAGGTAGCATTTCTCGTGCGAGATGTAGTCGTCTCCAACAATATTCTTACCTGCAGAGCTATATGGTCCATTGATCCTGGCTCGGGGGATTCACCTTGCTCTCTCAATATTAATAGTTATATTTAATATCCATTGCTTCTCAGGCCCCGAGAACAGTTACTTAACCAAGAGGGTGACCGGTGGAACTAGCCACCTATATGCCAATAGCCATCACAGTCCACGCCACCCAAGACCTGGAATACCTCCCGACCTTCCTGGAGTTCTTGGACAAACCCATAATTAAACTAGTCACTCCTTGGCCACCCTGCCTGAGACATAAAGCAGATACTGTATAAACAGATATCGCTGAATCGATCTGGTAACCCTCGTTTTCATTGGACCTAGGTTCATAATTTACAAATCTTCATCTTCAAATTGTTTTAGATTAATTTATTCTTCTGTTTACAATCATATAACTATTTTGCACTTCATTCTTACGCTTCGAGGCTTCCTTACGCTGAATAAAAATATTTGGCATGGGGAATAATAAACTACTATGTATCAGGTGATTGTGCTGAAACGATTAACGATGCAGGTTCTTTCCACTGTAACAGTCACGTTAATCCCCATCATTTTTTCAGTAATACGTACTGGACTTCAGGCTACTCTCCATTTCACTATTTACACTCCGAGAAAAGATTCACCTCGCATAGCATGTTTGTTGCTTTTAACATAAGATTGGTGTCGGGAAGGCACACATTGTGGCACGGATATAAACGGAAAAGTTACATAGATGTTCCTTACTTCCCTCCCTCTTTCTCGAAAGGAGAATGGTGAACTGCAGGACAACTTTAGTCCGGACGACCTTTGAGCCACTAAAAGTACCATAAATAAATTACGTGGCCTTGAATGCTAAATTGAAATTATCTTCCTTTCTATAGTCAGATGCCATAATCCCGTGAGAGCTGGTCGTTGTCTCTTGGTTATTTTATGGAGGGGTACTAACCCTCAACCAACTAACTTGTTTACACGTTGGGAACACGTATGGGTTGATTATATGGTTACCACCCAGCGTTGTAAATGTTTCCTGGATTACAGGAAACCATTAGGCTTGTCACTCAATGTAAAGCCACCTACAAGGGAAAGAGGAGTAAAAAGTGACAGGAAAGGTGGTAGAAATAAGAAGAGAG
This sequence comes from Coenobita brevimanus, assembly GCF_032717465.1. NCBI lineage: Eukaryota > Metazoa > Arthropoda > Malacostraca > Decapoda > Coenobitidae > Coenobita > Coenobita brevimanus. Next base: position 1,443,099 of record NC_136991.1, read on the forward strand.
GAGGGCAGACACAGAAAAAGAATGAAGATGAAGGAAGAAGTAGGCAGCACTACACCAAGTGAGTGGATGATGGTCGCCACCACCTACCACCAACTGTACTTAACGAGATTAAAACAGTGCCAGCCAAGAAAGTCTTATTCTACCGCTGAACCAAAGAAAATACGCTGCAAAAGAGGCAAAAATCTCCTTTGTTAAACTGGATGAACTATTGTAAAGGATATCTTATAAGAATCTGTCCTGCAAATAGGAACCTCTGTAAGAGAGTTTTATTCCACTGAAATTAATGCCAGGCATTTTCAAGTTAATGGCCATGCCATACGTCATTATACTTACAGGGCTTTTAAAACAATCCATCAAGTTCGTTGTTAGCAATTTTTAAGGTCTTGGTCGTGCACTTGTGTAGGTCACTTTGAAAGCCATACTGATGAAAACTAACAGTGCCAAGTCTTTCACCCCTTTAAATGTTTTCTGAATTTTCTTAACAGTTTGCTGTGTTTCCCGACTAATCTAAAGCTCATTTAACTGGGTTGCATATAAAGTAGGCAGGTTTTTTCCAGGCTATATGCTATTACTAATGCCAGCCATTACCTATGGCTTCAGGTTTGACTTTGGAGTTTTGCTTCTCTTGGGTCAGCTGCCAAAAATGCTTGAGTCCAGCTTGCCTCAGGGCATCCACCGTGGTTGTATCGAGAAGATATGTATGTGCAGTGGCCTCAGCCCACACTTGTCAGTGTACATATGGCCAAGTTCTTCACCTAGGAATGACTGTGCAAGGCCAGGTGTACAATACCTGGTTTTTGGCCCTACAGCACTCTTATGGCTAATGCCTGTCAAGGACGACTCTAACAATTCACCTATCTCCAGTGCTGAAAGGATTCCTCATGCACAAAGATAATCATGTAGGGCATAGCGCACACTTTATTGAGAGATAAATAGAAGATGGTGTTACAAAGCCTAGATGACCTCCAGAACAAGAGCAGTGTCGGTGGTCTTGTTTACACGTATTTACAGTTCCTCAGTGGCAGTGGCCGGTGGCTGAACTGAATGCTAAGAGATAATGTTAAGCAAAAGTATTGGGTTGAGACAACAACAACAACAAACTTATGGTCAATTTCCTATCGTGCTTGGGATTTTTTCAGCAGAGAAGGCATGGAGAGTGTCCAAGTATAATAAATCTCTTGTTCTTTCCGCAAAAACAAATCTTAGTTGCAAGAACAAAATTATGAGCCCTTTTTTTTTATTTAAAGGAAAAAGAGTGGGGAATGCAGAATCTTTCCATGTCTGGTTCCTTCTGCAAATATATCCCCCCAAAAGAAATCCCAGTTACAACAGGGAACTGACTGTAGGCTTATTAGTGAAGCTGGCCCAGAATGAGAAGGAACAATAATAAAGTTAACGACTAGTTGGGGAAATCAAGAGTATTAATCATAATATACTTTAAGGTAACAAAAAAATCTTGGAAGATATAAAATGTTGAAAAAAAATAAAAGTATGAAATAGTTCTGTTGAACACTAATAATACCCATTTGTATACATTAAACTTAAACCTCCATCAGCCTTAAGTACACTATATACAGTGAGCCAGGATGTGACCCTTAGCATAAAACGAACCAATAACCCCCTAGAATGCAAGTGATGTTTTTACTTCATTCCTGTTGACTGCCAGCAATTTTATTCAACTTAACTAGAATAAAATGGAAAAGATATCCTTGGGGTGATAACTCCCTTAGAAAAATAAATAAAAAATAAGAGATATCCATATTGCCCCATTTGTGATATATGGGCATCAAGGTCAAACTACTAAAGTCCACAGCATTTAAAGGAAGACTAACCTGCTACAGTACTGCATGATGGAAAAATCTCTGGTTATCTCTGGGCCTCACACTGCAGCATATATGCCATGGCCCATTCCAACCCAGAAGTTATATCATCAAACTATCACGCATCATAACTTCATATACACACACTCCTGCTGTAAGTATAGCAAAAAAAACTGACCCCTCTGCAGAGTTCTGAGACAGGAAGGTACACAGACTGAGCTGTGCACTGCGGTTTACATTTTTATAGTCTATAATTTATATTGTATTATCCAATCCTTTCTTGTCCCATCAGGAGTACAGGCGCCCAGGACTAGACTACTCACTCCACACTTTTATGATGCCAATGCCTACTTCTACATTCACACAGACAATATGCACCCACATAAAAGTCATCAGTTGTATCATGCCAAACTCCACTAAGTGAGATTTTGAATAATGGAAATGATCTGTTCAAATAAACACACACAATAACACTTAAAAAGATGTTTTCAGGTCCATCTGAGCAACAACTGACCAGAAAATGCAACATAACAGCAGACGAACATGTGGTCTGTAGTCCATGATGAAATATAACTGTACAGTTGGGCTGAAGGTTGTATTCAGTGTGGCTTTGAAGATACTGTAACACATATTTTTTAGTAATTTCTTCACATATTATACTTCAACAAACTTCTGTACGTTACTGATGCAAAGTATGTTAAATTTGCAACAACATAATGTCCCCATGCAATATGCAAAATCCATAGCAGAAGAGGTGCCATGAAGTCTCCTATGTCACCTAGATGATGGACCCAAATGTATCCAATACAGTGGGCAGCAATGAATTTATCTATTTTTACCCATGAGATGGACATTATTGTTACCATCAAGACTATGTGATATACTATTTCTTATTTCATCAAAAGCTAACTGTAGAGCAGTAAAAAAAAAAAAAAAAAAAAAAAAAAAAGCATTGCAAAATACTGGGGTACTGGTCTACTGGTGGTGGTCCTCGTTGTGTGTGTTCCATAATGAAAGAGTAAACAATAATGTTACCAACTGAACAATGAGAAGAGATGACACGATGCCTCTGTTAATAACTTCTTCTGTATTAAACGATAGCAAGACCCAGCCACAAATTCATTCATACCGTAATAATAATTTAAAAAAAATAAAATAAAATAAACTGTCAATATATGACACCTGTGTCAATAATATCCACTACAAAATCCAGCTACAAATGCATATTAATTAAAAAATATTCTTCCATACATGGGGAAAAAAAAAAAAAAAAGCTGTACTGTATACTTGTGAAGAAAGAGACATCCAGGATGAGCAGTACAGAGGGGAACTTTTAAGAAAGTGCTTGGGGTCACATCCTACACTCGAGACTTAAAAAAAAAAAAAAAAAAAAAAAAAAAAGTGCGTCCGGTCAACAGATGTGATGATTCCTTCCCTCATATGCATATCTTAACCCCTTCTGCTCCAAGATGGCAATTATATTTCATTCTTGCTATCTCTGGATTTCATTTTGTCTGAGAGAGAATTCTGTCACTGGAGGGGTAAGATATACCATTCATTAGCCCCACCATGTGCAAGGGTTAGATACAGCCATCATTAACCCATACCATATCAAAGGTCTTTCCCCCTAAATTGAATACAACCATCTAGAGGTTGCAAGAATAAACTGAACAATTACATCCCCATAGTGAAGGAGTTTAGTTTGGGTCACCATTAAGAGAAAAATGAATTTTATATGATCATTGTCTTACCATCATCATCATCAAAGTCCACGTACATATCAAATCTTACTTAAAGCTATAAGAAAAGGGGGTTACTACAGTATAAAGATTATCCATATATACTTTGATATGCACTACCTCTCAATTCCTCATCACCAGCACATCCCCAACGCAAGTCTATCAAGTATTGCCGTATATGATTGAAACTCAACACAGTATGTTAACAAGTGTAGCTTCAGTTAGGCCTGTATCTTAAGTGTCATAGAAGGATTCATAGCTCCTCTTCCCTTGTGATTTGTTTTGCATATTATATCTAAAGATTCTATGTTATTTAAATCACTTCAATATCCATGTTGTTTCCACCAATAAGATACAAGAGGATACCAATGCATAATGTGCAAAATAAATTGCTAAGGAAGAGGTGTTACAAAATCTCCAAAGCCACACAAAATACAACCCACAGATTAACTCTCTCTGGGTCAACACAACTCTAGGACAAATAATGCAAGAGGTCTTTTATTTTGCTTGGAAAGTCACAGGAATCAAGCATTAATATTGGCACCTTCAACTTTTCAAGCATCAGGACAACTCTTGTCTTTTATTCCAGCTACAGTAATACCATACAATTTTATTCGGCTGAGAGTGAATCATGAGAAGCTGAGTGTTTGTTCTGGTGCCATTCACCCTCTTGTATTTTATCCTAGGTACCGTCAATTGGGTTTGTTCAGCTGGGAGTGACTTGCAAGATCCTGAGAGTGTTAATACGCTTGCAGTTCTTGCTTTACGTGCCGGGCTAAAGGACCAATGTGCCGCAGCTCCTCATTTCATGTATCATGTGTCCTTTTATGTGTATGAGGGAAGGAATGTCAATCTATATAACAAGACACTTGGCCATGTATTCTCATCAGTTAAGAAGGCTCTCTGGTACTTCTTCCCAATCAGGTTACTTCTGTATTTAGTATGTCATCAGCCAGGCAGTCATTATTATAAACCACATATAACTTACACATCTGCTTCTGTTAACTGGGTAAAAATGACAAATCAGCTTTACAGGTGGCAATACAACTCTAAAAGACAATTACTATTCTGCCGTGGACTTAATAGCAAGAAGGAAAGCAAAAAACAAGAGAATACTGTGTAATACAGGCAGCAGACCACCATGGAAGATGTGCTGGTGTATATGGGAAGTAGAAAGCTAGGAAGATGTGCTGGAAAGCCTCCTATGCTGATGAGAATACAAGCCTTGGAATATGAGTCACTACAGCACAGAGACTTGAAGAAACGATAATAACCTACATGTGGTTCTCTTGCCAAGGGGGCTTTCTCTTGGGGCTTGGTGATCATAAATACAGTGCTGGGAGGAATGACCAAAGCCACGTACCTTCAGAAGATCACATGACTGTTTTTTACAGCGAGAAAAAACCAATTTAACAAGTACTGCACCTGTAAAACAATACAACATGGAAATAACCACCAACAATAATTAATATAATAACAGAGTTTCAGTTTAACAATTTAAATTAACCTCTTCAGCCAGAAGATGGAATTTTCATTTTATTCTAGCTACTACCAACCAATTTTAAGATATGAGTGCACCGTGTTAGGGAAGAAGTCAATGCAGACTATAACTCCTCCAATTAAAAAGTCTCTTCTCAGCTGAATAAAATAATATGGAGACAGGTAGAATGAAGTGGATAAATATGTGCTTTAGTTGAAGGTGTTAATAAAAAGTTATTATATATACAGTATGTAAAAGCTAATGAATGATGGTCACATTAACCTCTTCAATCTATTTTATTTTATTCTTACTATCTCCAGACAATTTCATCCACCTTAGGATAAACTTTTCAAACTAGAGGTCAGGTATAGCCTTCACATCCCTATCACACTAAAGGTCCTCCCGAAGTTAAATAAAATCAGTTGATGGAAGTTTGATTAAAATGAAAGATATGTCACTGAACTGAAGCAGTTAACTTAAGATGTAATTCTGTCAATGAGTGTGACTGGATCACAGGTGAGCAGAGGATAAGGGCTCTATCTTAAGTGGCTTTGGAGATACTGTTACACCTCTTCCTTCATGTTTTATTCTGCGTACTACACCTCAGTATTTTCTAATATGTATGCAAAATACAATGATATCAAAATTATATAAACAGCATACAATACAGAGTTAAGGTATAATAAACAAAAAATATCACTAAGGAAGAGATGCTAGACCTCATATACCACACAGAATATCCTCTTAAGTCTGACCAGGGAGATGAATATGATGTGTGAAGAGCAGGGCTTCAAAGGGATAACCCAGTCTGACTCATATGACCTCTTCAATGCAATGACGTCATCTTCTGTATTTTGATCACACTACTGTACTGCCACATGATTTTACATGGTATAAGTTAGACATTTTGTAATGAAGATATTAGAAATAAATCTCCATTAACCTCTTTTCTACTACAGTACTGTACTGCCAGATGATTGTACTCAGTATTGTTAGACTTCCTATAGTGAAGATGTTAGAAATAATCTTCATTAACCTCTTTACTATTCCACCGCACGTCCTAATTTAAATAAAATGTGGCAAGTTCTCAATGAACTGTAAGATACTTTGTCTGATAACCTGTGTTGTTATTAGGGGCAATGTACTTCTGAGAATACTTGCCTATTTAAGTTCCAGTCCCACCTATACAGCTGATTTGCCAGCTACCCAAGACTTATGGTACAGTGATAGCCAATTCTTGACAACTTTATTCAGTTAATACTGAATCACAGGAGCCTGAGTGTTAAAACTGGTACCATTAACCCTCTCTTGGTCAGCACAACTCCAGTGATGTATTCTTTTCCTCTGGCAGTAGTAACAATCAAATGAAGAAGACACCATCGCACTGAAGGAGTAAAGCACGCAGCAATAGCAGACCTGTGGAAATACCCCTTGACCAAGAGAGCCAGTAATTATAACAAACCTTAGGTCCCATCAAGTCCACACCAGCTAAAAGTTGCGGCTCCTTCAATTTACCCCTTCAGCCCCAGGAAGCATTTTTTGTTTTATTCTTGCTGCCTCACAGCAATTTCATTCAGCTCATAAAATTTTGGAACTGCTGGGGTTAGATGTAGCCTTTGTTAACCCCTTTGCTAACAAGGCTCTCTCTCCCAAACTGAATCAAACTGTCTGGTTGCAGCAAAGCAATTTTTTTTTTTCAATTTATGAAAGGCCTCACACTGAGGATGTTTATTAAGGCTTTATCTACCTCCTCAAGTCCAAAAAGTCTAAGAAGAATAAAATATGAGACAGCATGAACAAAATAAAAAAGATGTCCTTTGGCTCACTGGGATTTAAGTGGATGGACAAAGTTACCACAAGTGTGTGAATAAAAATGTGTGAAAGCAGAGGGAAAGGTTCCAACTATCCACTACCACTTTCAGTCTGTGGTAATTCTGTCTACTCCAACTCTGGGATACTTAAGATGAAAAATAATTAATATCGAAATTCCTATTTGTTCTTGACCAAAAATTTTACTATTCTTCCTCAACACTTTCTGCAATGAAACTATACTATATATATATATATATATATATATATATATATATATATATGTATGTATGTATATATATATATGTATGTATGTATGTATGTATTTTATTTTTGCACTAGTGTCCCCTGATCTGTTCCTGAACAAGAGCCTCTGTTGGACTGAATGAGGTACTGAGGGCACGAAAAGGAAAAGCACCGACATATTACTGTCTCCTCAAGATGTTCCACTTTAACACATCATCATCATGTATTTTATGTCATCATTACATATGTGAATTTTACTGGTTTCACATATCAATAAGAAAATTAGCCACTAACTTTTCGTTCAAGGCTTATGAGATAAAACTAATCATTAGTAAGAAAATGACAATGCTACCTCAATTAGGTCAAGAAATAAAGTAACTCTCAGCCTAATTACTTAAAAAGATATGGCAACATTAACACTGTAGAATTTTGCCTGTACTTTTTTAATGCTGTGCTAGCATTTTCAATTTTTGGTGCTTTTTCCCCATCATGAACCCAACACCTCAAACACAAGGGCTTATTTTGCGAGGCGACGCGGTGACCTTGAGGGGACCCAGGCAGTGAAGGTGTTGCAGCGGTGGTGGTGGTGAGGAGGCTGGGCTGGCCTTCAAGCGGGTATGGGAGCCTTCTACATTTAAGTTTTTTGTATTGCAACTTTTTTTTACTGGGATTTTTGCAGCGTTTGTATGTTTAATGCTTTTTTAATTTTTTTTTTAGATTTGAAATATAGGCCATTAAAAGAGTCCTTTCTTCTTTTTGTGTTTGTCTTTCCCATCCACATGCCTGTAGAAGAAATAAAAGAAGATCAGCAACCAGAGGAAATAATACTGAAAAATCAGTCCCCAGCAGCCAAAACAACCATAACTACCATACTCCCTTCACCTTAGCTTGGCCTATAATTTTTATTTCTCCATCTTGAATACCATGTTGTAACAACAGAATAGCACTGGAATATTGATGCTAGTTGTGAAGAAATGCTACTGGGGGAATGCAGAGCCACGGCACAGTTTTTTTCTACCAATGTGCTGCAAAATGACAAAAATCTAGGCCCAATTTAAGGTGAATGAGCTATATACAGCATTACCAGAGCCTGCAAATACAGAACTGTCATAAACATTTATATACAAACTTTATGAAGGATATTTACACAGAATACTGCAGTAAAAAGCAATACTTTATATAAGCCTGAGAAGCAACTGAGCAAAGATTACATCAAAAAGGCTTTTGTGATAAGGTGATGCACTTATGCAAAGTAGTAGTTTGTTTACCTATCCTACATACAGAAGGAAGGGTTAGTATGAAACAATACTTTTATTTCTAATTCTACACATGAGTGGATTAATTCCACAGTGTATATACTGCATATACTTATCAACTTGTTTCTAGTCTATGAGAGAAACCTGCAACAGTAAATCTGTTCTCTTAGGGTTGCACAATTCTGTTTGTGTAGCAAGACACATGATGATGATGATGATGATGATGAAGACACAGAATCATTATCACACCTGAGTGTGGAGGTATGGAGCTAAATAAGCATTCCACAGTAACTGTTCCAATAAAACGCATGTTAACAATCTGTGTGCTTACCAATATCACCAGCAAAGGTGACTGTGGAAGTGAAAACAAAGGTTACATTGGTTAGCATTTTAATAACGAAACAGCAACTGCAAAAGCTGCCTTTAATCCAGGTGTGAAGCCTAAAATGTCTGTCAACTGTTGTATCATCACCTTCCCAGCCAGGCCACTTATTGTTTCCAATACTCCAGGAGATAAAGAATTCTTCATCAATTTGGCATTTCATCGTCGCACTAAAAAAACAAAAGTGTCAGGTTCATTCACTTTGTGTGTTCCATGAAAGGATCCCTGGAGCAACAATGTTATGTGCTGTAGGTGCACAAGTGTATATGTGTGTATACTAATAATTCAATGCTGGTGTTTTGTTAATAATGATGATGTGAAAAAAGCTCCTTGTTTATACATAAAGAAAAAAAAAAAAGGTAATCACCTGATGATAACTGGAAGCATAGATTCCTTACTATACATTAATGTAGAGAACAATATGAAAAACATATTACATTTGTCCTGTAATATTCTTAGTTTGTCAAGCATTAGGTTCTTATGTGGGATAATGTTAGCCAATTTGTGTGGCAGTAAATAAAATCCAACTGCAACATGCACAAACCAAGCTCCATGCTAACCACTCTATGTAAGGGTAAAATATTTCAATGTACTTCAGTAATCTGTGTGAAAATACAATACAGAGATAAATATTTGGAGAATGAGAAACAAAGATGGATGGATTTAAAGCATATGGAAATGTGTAATGATTCTTTCAGAATTAGAAATGAAGATGAAGAATTTTAAGGATAAGGGAAATGGATGAAGCTTGTGGAAATTAGACACAAAATTGGATGGATTTTACGAATATGGAAATGGGTAAGGGAACATTCATTCATTCATTGCCAGACGCCATGTATCCCAAATGGGGTGGCCAAGGGTTTAGAGTTAATTGTTTTTATAGGGAGGGGCATTAATCCTCCACCAACCCCACTTGACACGTAGGGATGCCAACAGCATCTGGTGTTCCCAGGCGGTCACCCATCCAAGTACTAACCAGACCCAACGTTGCTTAGAAAAATATGAAAATATGACAAAAAAGAATTGCAGCAACAACCAAGGTAGACATGAACATAAGGAAAAATGAAAATGCAAAGAATATGGAAAGCAGCTAAAAGCATGCAACAACATAAGTGCATAAAAAGAGAAAATAACTGTGCCAAGGAACAAATGGGAAATAATGCAATCAAAGGGCTCTGATCACTTTATAACAACATAAGAATACACTACATTTAATGGTAGAAACTAGAATAAGTTCCATATTACACTTTACGTGGTGTAGGAGTCTAAGGTTAGGCTAATACAATCCAGACTATTAAAGGATAGGGAAGTATAGAAGCCTACAACAGCCTGTATCCCTCACCAACCCATAAATGTTTTAGACTATAAAAACCTAGCCATAGGTTCCTACATCTCATAAAATGCATTCTGGAAGCGAAGTTTCATTTGCATTTGTGATCAACCAATAATGCACAGTAATTACAAGGCAAGTAGCTACAAACACACTAGCACCAATACCCAGCACTTAGCAAGCAGCAGCAACTGACAAGGCCCCAGTTATTTGTTCCATTAGTGATGCCAGAATTGTAAGTTCTTGAGAGGGGGCGGGAAGGTGTGGGCCAGCTTGTTTCCCGCCCTCTGCTGCCCACCCTCCACTCCACCTCCCCTGCAATACCACAAGCACAAGCGCACAGTGTCAACAGATGCTGAATAAGAAATGTTAGGGAAGGCAGGCCAGGAATTTTACCCATTCAATAAACTGACATCTTTTTTTATTTTATTCTTAGTGCCATTCAGTGATTTTGTTCAGCTTAGGAGACTTTTCAAACTGTAGGAGATATATACATATATAACAAACTGATGTATGTGTGTGTGTGTGTAATTCACCGGGTCGGTCAGGATCACTTGATGGTCGTGATCGTCAGCTTTTACCCTTCTGGAAGGGAGCTGAGAGCTCATATAGTCCGATCTAAGGGCAAGGCTGTGACCTTCACAAATGCACACACCCATCCCCTTGCTCAAGGGGGACAGTAACCACCCACTTCGTCAGTGAAACTTTTCGCAACCTGGGCGAGGCGCGAACTCCCGTCCACCAGTCGGCAAGCGAGAACGTTACCACTGCACCAGCGAGCAGTGTGTGTGTGTGTGTGTGTGTATATATATATATGCAGCCTTCATTATCCCCTTCACCGCTTGGTGTCTCTCCTAAACCTCACAAAATTGTCTTTAGGTACAAATGAATTCAATAATCAGTATTCCCCAGCAGACAAAACCACTGGCCATTCATGTCTGCCACTTTCCACTGTTTTCCCCATCACCTTACTGTGAATTACTCTTCCTCTCATCCTCTTCTGGTATATATTTTGCCTCTGGGTGAAAGGGTGCATCACTGACCCTGACTTTGTCTGCAGGAAAGATGACCGATTATTGCTTTCGAGTGAACCAACAATAAAATAATAAGTTGTCCCCAGACTGAAGGGATTCAATAGACCAGGCAAGGAGTTTAAAGACAAAGAGATCAATATATGACACAAGCATAAAATGACTGGGAGTTGTACAGTAGGTCAGACGAAGAATTTAACACAGTCCTTGGCAAGATTACTACTGTATATGATGCAAGCTTAAATGTAATCATTTATTGGCTAAGAAATGTTAAAGAGTTTAGCTGATTCCTGAAGAAGAAATTTGCTATTATTCAAGCACAGGATGTAAACACAAAGGCATCCGGGAAATGTTGCAATGAAAGAATATGAAGATTATAAAAGGAACAAGTTTCAGATCTGAAAAGAGGAAATTTATATCAAGTGCTAGATGCAATATACTCAATTCTGCCTAGCAAGCTTGGGAATTAATGTATGTGCAAACATAAACAAACAATATGAATTATCCATAACAAAATTAAAACATGCTACATGCATATAAGCAAGAAACTTCCAATAAAGCATTCAGTACACAAAACACACAAACACCAACCCAAAATATTTATGTAAATGCTGAAACTGAAGCAAGCCAAAGGAAAAATCACAAAGAAATCATTTTGAACTATAAATCATCATCATCATCTAATCCTCTGTTGCTCCATGAGGAGCGTAAGAGCCTGGGGCTAGGCAAGTTGTCCTGACGTTTAAGATGAAAGTGACCAGCCTCACTCATCCCTGAATGGCATTATGTGAGCAATAAACCCCAACCACCCCTTGGATATAAACCAACACAGGCTCAATCTGGTTGGTGTGCCTTAATTACCCACTAAACCACCAAGCGCCATAGTTTGGTTATACGGTTACCACCCAGCGTCGCAAATGGCTTCCTGGTGTACAGGAAACCATTTGTCTTGTCACTCAGTATAAAGTCACCCACAGACAGAAGAAAGAGGTAAGAAAGAAAGAAAAAACAGAACTATAAAACAGCAACTAAATCATTTACAGCAAGCCATAGTAGCAAAGAGCAACACAAAATATACTAATGCATGACCTGTTCCATGCTACTTTTAAATGGTAAACTAAAGCACAATCAACTTTTAGTGAAACTCATTAAAAACACAGTGCCACAAGAGACAGACAGAGAGGCATATGGCAGTGGGATCAAGGGGATGGTGGGGGTGGTAACATCTGAAATGTTAAGGTTTTCTTTCATGGTCAGTTTATACTCATTGGCCATAATTTGTTCTCACCTTCTACCCTTATCCCTGACTGGACAAACATCACAGACAAGCTTTTACACCAAATGAAGCCTTACTGACAGAAATTTGTAGCATTTCTAAACTAAACGGGTTCAGTTTTACTACACACTGTTACTTATGCAGTCTAGAAAAGTAAACTACCATCTTGACACCAGACAATGGATCTTCATTCAGTGTGAAATCCTTGCTACAACTACCTTTCAGCTACAGGTGGGATCAGAGACTGCATAGAAACTAAGGCTCCAGAGTGTACAGTCACAGACAAAGTTTGCATAATATATCACCCCTTGTACTTCTCAAATTCCTCCTCTGGTTAATATTCATAAACTGAGAGAGGCTTGGTGATTCTCTGTCCATAGATGATGCACTTTGGTGTGACACATCAGGGAGGAGTGTGACACATATGCCCTGAGTGTGTACATGTGATGGAATAGTCGGCAAACTTTTCTCCCTGACTAAGCACTCATTACATCATTTCAATGGCAAATGATATGCATTCCTTTGGAAGTCTTATGATTCTGAAGGTGCTTTTTGGTACCACAAATATAAGCTCAGCCTCTACAGTGCATAATTACACGAGTTTTCAACCCTATGTCCTGTGATTTTAACTGTGATCTTTGGTTTATCATAAATACAAAGCTAGACCTGTACACAGATGTAATATACACAAGCTTTTCACCACATGTTCTGTGATTCTAAATATGATTTTTTTTTTTTTTCTGAGTATAATAAATATAAAGCTAAACCAATACACAGATGCAGAAAAGGTAGAGATAAATTTTTCCTCATCTGTCCTGTGAGTCTAAGTGTAATTCTTAGTCTCATAATAAAAAATGGGACCTAAACACAAATATAATATACACAAGTTCTTCACCGTATGTAACAATACTACACTACATATCTAAAAATGACCTACGAATCAGTCTGGTCATAACTGAAGGTAAATCAGTCTCTCCTGACTCTGACCACTTAAGCAATGTGCAGTGGCTTAAAAGGACAATATATATGGCTCTTACAAACTTGTGTGACGTGTGGCGAAACAACGCTTATAAACTCGAAACTCGTGTCACCAGTCTGTAATCAGTGAGAACCTGAGAGATGTACATAAAGTGGAATTTTGGAGACATCTGTTAACTGTTCAACTATTTAACTCTTTTAACTGATGATGTTCATTTATATTTAGTCTTGCTATTTCCAAACACTTCATTCAGTTTAGGGAAGACCTCTTACAGTAAAGGAGTTTTTGTTAAATTCAACCCTCCAGTTCAAAAATCTCTCCTAAACTGAATGAAATCATCTGGTAGCAGTAAGAATAATATAAAAAGGACATCACCTGGATTAAGGGGTCACAAGGATGAATTTCCCTTTCTTGCTGACAGAAATACATTATCATAATATACTTCACAGGGCACAAAAGCACCATTACATCCTATTTCACTTTAACTCCTAGAACTGGATGAAAACTTTCACATCTTATTCCAGCTACACTCAGTGATTTTATTCACCTCGGATGTTTGGAAGTAAAGAGGTTAGAAACACACTCCATGACATCCTTTACTACAAGCTGTCTCCCCTGCATTAATACACTGCACGTTAGTGGCAGGAATATAATAAAGAGCAGATCACTGTACACTGGGTGTTAAAGAAAGATATACCTATATTTACACTAGCTCTGTTACAATACAAAAGGCCATGACCCAAAAACATCCACATCTCTTGTATATCATTTGTCACACAAGATTAAGGTGATACTTACTTCATACATGTGACATCAAAGGTAAATAAGTCTATAGTTTTGGCATAAATAAACTTAATGAAAACTGCCAACTTTTATTTATGGTAACAAAAAGGAATGCCAAGGATAATGCCACAGGGAGAGATAATGCTCAGGTGAAATAGCTTAATCGTTTCAGAAAATAAGGTCTTAACCATATCTTAGCTATCTCTGGAGAAAGTTAATTAGCTCAGAAAACGTGTTTTTATCCCTCAAGACTGAGAAAAGACTCTAATAACCCTCTGAAAATGTGATAAATACTAATTGTTTTATCTTGACTAACATTATTTTGTTCAGCTGAAAGAATAGCTTCCAGTTTGCTATAAAGCAGTGGTTCCCAAACACTTTACAACTGTGAAATACCTTCAGGATCTAAAATTCTCAAGGCATATCTATCTTTCTCATACTAAGCTGCTTGCTCACAAGCATCAGTTATCTATGTAACTAAAATGATGCCAAGAATATCTGTCTGTTACTTATATCTCATTGGAGCCCAGTGTCCCGAAAATTGGACAGGACTGGGATCTTTCAAGGCTTTATAAAGTAGGGAACCCCCGGGTAGGGACCTATGAGCTTCACGACTGAGCCGATAGGCTGAGGGTGGTAAGCTTAGTACCCTCCCAGTGTGATGCCTCGCCCAGCACCCCTGGGATCCAATGGGATATATAATCCAGGAAGGATGAATGGGTAGTGACAATTTCTATTTCAAACATCCACAATTGATAATGCTGTAATACCTATTACTAATATATTAACCGGTAGAGTACTAACTTCAGTTAATAACATATTATGAGGCAATGTGCAAAGGCTTGAATGATGAGTAAATGATTGTGACTCATTTCACTGGGCATATTGTTCAAAAGTTTTCCTGCCTGTATGCTCCCTCTTTTTTTTATTTCTGGATCTACTACACTCTATTTTTTAGGGAAATATGGCTTGAGATGATGATGATGTACAGTATATATTTTCAGTCCTTGAAATAAGCACTTCCTCTAGACCACTGAGGAAGATGTCCACAAAAACCTCCTTGCCTCACATGAATAGTCACTAGTCACAACACCTTATATAAAAGACATCTGGCTTTTCTAATACTGTGCTTACTTTTGCTTTTAGCATTTCTGACTGGGCGCATAGACTTGACAACCCATTTCTTGAGGTCTAGTGGTCATCTTATGTACCAAACAGTTTCATATGTCACCACTTTAGAGCTAATACCCAACATTCATACTGAATACATGCTACAACCATCTCATTCAGGACAGGTAAGATGGTGTTATTGGGATGTTTTTATGACACATACGTCAGCCTTGTGGAAAAATCAGCAAGTCTACTTTTATAAAATTCAAATAATCAAATTTTTCCCTGCACCAGCCTGGACTTGAACTCACATCCATCTAGGCAAACATCCATTTAGCCAACAGCATACATCCCTGAGCACTTAACCACCACCACCTGGACCACACTGATTGGGAACCACTGCTCTAAGGGTTAATAGTTATTTAATCATGCTGGTTAACTGTGCAACAATGAGTATTAACATTCAACCATTAATAAGGTTATAGACATTACAATACAAATAAATATATGTAATATAAAAGGAATGTAATGAATCACATAAATGAAACAGGTTTGTAAATGAAAAGAATCAACTAACATTTCAGTCAATGTTGCAATAAAATGGATATAGGCTACTGGGCTGGAAGAGAAACACATGAATAACTTCTGTATTTTCCTAGCACTTCTAACTACTGAGGCTAACCTTAAAATGACTTGGGGTGGGTTAAGTGTGTTCCAAAACATCACAGAATAAAACCTTTCACAATATCCTTCAGCCCAGGTATGTCTTTCTTGTTTTTGAATGCTTCACGGCACACAATTTTACTCACATTTGCTTGTGGCTGTTCAGCCAGAATGCCTAGGGAACAACTAGTATTTACTTTTGCTAAGACATCACTGGTCTACAGGAGTTAAAGACAATCAATATAATCCTTCAGTATGTGTATATCCTGCTACTTTTATTCTGGCCAACACCAGACAAATATATTTGGCCTGGGTGAAGCATCCCTAAGTACTGGAGAGGGATATCTTCACACAGTGGTACCAATGTAAATGAAAGCAGAGCTGCCAATTATACAAAATTCCCTCAACTCCAAGGAGGATGGTGGACTGCAGGAGGCGGGAAACTTCAGCCTGAAATCCACCAGGTTCATGTCCAGATGAACCTGACCCATAACAACAACAGAATGTCCCTAGGCTGTATGGTTAAGCTCCTCCTGTGTTTTCTATCCCATCCAATTTATCCATTTGTCAATATATATTAAATCAAAGTTATAACTGAGCTCATCATCTTAACTTCACACACAAGTACTATTAAAAATAATTATAAATAAGCAATTCACGCAATGACAAGGACAAGGACACAGACAGAGCAAAGATTAGGGAAAGATATTCTCCTACGCACCAACTCTATAACTCAGTGAATCTGGGTAACAACCTTTATAGTTACTTCTGCTGCAAAAAGACAATTGTAAGGAACTTAAGAAAGGCCTCCCATACTGACTGTGTTTACTGTATTAAAGTTACTGGTATATCTATCAAACCAGTCTGAGCAACCTCTCCCAAGCCTGATAAACCATCAGAGACAGCAAAAATAAAATGAAAAAGATGCCCCCACATTCAGCAAGTTAACGCTGAGGCTAAACCCATGAATACTGCCTATTAACTATGGAAGCCCTTTTCCACCTAGATTACAGCAGAGTGTAACCACCAAATCATGTACTAAATTATCCCCTTTGAAGAGAAGAGGCCCCGAGGCTGTTCTCAGTACAATTACGGGTAGATAACCTGCCTATTTCCCTTGGTGATACATAATAAAAAATTTTCAAGCCTCCTTCAATTAGGGTGTTCTAACCACTAGATCACCAGATGCCTTTTCATCTATAATACCATGTAGAAATATGCTATACATCAAAACTGCTTCACTCCTGTCCTCTGCTTCTCCTGCTTTAATATGACAACGCATTATGTATAGACTATTCCAATTCGGAATTACACTTAGCCACAACTCACACCCTCCCATATGTGCCCACACTCCCTCACTCTAACTCCATCATCTGTAACTATAGTTCTAATCTGAAACAGACTATAGTTAAAAGTGATGAAGTTTGAGAGAGGGAGTATAGGCAGGTGTAGAAGGGTGAGTTGCGGCTGAGTTTAATTTTAATTTTCAATAAACTACACTTTGTTCTCCCTCCCACCAGACGATAATTTTCAGCTCAGGGGAGACCTCTTGCAGAGAAAGGTTATGGGACATCTCCCTTAACCTCTTCGCTCCAAAAGTCTTTCTCAAGCTGAATAAGACTGTCTGGTGGTTGCACCAATAACATAACAGAAGAGGCACTGCAATGAGAGGTAAGCAAATGAGGCACATTTTGTTCAAGTTATACAAAACAACTCTACATTTCTGTCTTGAGTTTGCAGATGGATGCTGCACTTCAATCAGTGTAGGTGTACTCATAATCTAAATAGCTTGCCATTTTTGTTCTGTGGTTCAGTTTCTGCAACATCATTCTTAATAGTGCTAACCTGTTTCTGTATCAGTATTATTAATTTCTGAACAGAATCATTACTAAGTTTGAGGGCAGTGCCTGATTTTATGCCTTCAAGCAGTAATACTGAAATACTTATCTGGTTATACAAATGACCCTCAACTCTCTCCCTATTGCCTGAATGGATGACAGTGGTCTGGTGGAGGAGGGCAACTTTAGCCTGCAGTCCACAGAGTTTGCAGTCAGATACGCCTGGGGCCACAACAGCAACAACAACCACATACACACATGGTCAACATAAGGATTCTCTTATCTTCCTATGCAAGGTACACAGAAATGATATTAGGAACAGCTAATCCCATACTATTCCCTTCAAGAAGAAAGGGCTGCAGGCTAGCTAATGTAGTCCATTGTACAGAAGAGAAGACAACCTGCCCACTCCTCTTCAAGGCATTATAATACAGCATAATGTACTCTAGTATCAAGGTTCAAGTAGAGTGTATATCAATTTCAGTAATTCATAACCTAAGGCATGTAAAGGAACTGCATAATGGGGTAGCTTGGTTTTACTCAGGAATATTCAAAGCAGCTACATTCTTATACTTGAGGTCATGATCATGCAGGCAGTCTTTAAATTCAGTCATCTGTTGTTGTTGTTGCTGATATTGCTGCTGTTGTTCCTGTTGTGGCCCCCAGATTCAACTGAATGTGTGGTGGCAGACTGAAGCTGCCCTTCCCCTGGAGTCCACCAACCTCTAATTGGGGGATGGAAAGTTAGGTGAGAGATGTTTATACAACCAGGAAATGAAGCTGCTTTGTCGTATCAGTACCACCATGCTAGGACATCCCTCACCAGCATGACAGTCATTTGTAAAGCCCATGGTAAGGTAAAACATTCTGTTCACTGCTGAAAGAACTCTACAATATGGCATTTAGATTAACCAAATCTGTTCCATACATGAACAAAACACAGTGGAGGATTGCATATCTTCACCCTCCCAGTTTTAATGGATGATCATTGGTTTCCTGCAGCCACCTTGCTTACAGGGTCAGAGGGACATATGACACATCTCACTAATCACAACCTGGACAAAACAAAACAACTAAGGGGGGGTTAATGTAGTGGTTGCATACATTTCTAATCAGCATTCCATCAGCAGGCAAACTGACTACAATGCCATGAAGAAATAGCCTTACTGCAGTCTGTAGCTGGTGATGTCTCAGGCAAATATTATGGTCCAGTTAGCTGCACTATCAGCTTACTGGTGAAGAAGTATGTACTGTACTTCATACACCAAAGAGCATCTAACAGCTGCAACATCACTTCTGAATACATATACCCTGTAAGGCATTTAAGCATGACTTGGCATATGACAGCAAGTCTGAATAGCTTGCATGAATGACTTTATATCCTACTTGCAAATCTTTGCCATCAATTGTGTAGATGTTCTCACATCTACAAAATACATCCCTCACAATGACAGGCTTCAGCACTGTTTTATAAAATAAATGAGGTATTTTAAAAGCAAGCATTATATGTATATTTCTGAATCAATGATAAATCATCTGCCACTCAAGGTCAGATAAGAACTCTCACCAATCACTGTCATGTGCACTGCTTTATCTGCTGAACACTACATCACTTGTGGTAGTGAGTAGTTTCATATCAGTAACTGAATAAAGATTAATTAAGTGTTAAAAAATCATCGTAAGCTGTCGGTTACACCGGTACTTGAATCACTTGCATCTTGTAAAATTCTTACTGCTGACTACACTGTTCACTCTGCCTCAACTTATGACGGGGGAAGGAGTAGGTGCGGGAGAACTTGGGTGAGCTGCGACGAGAGCTGCCAGATGTTGTGGAGGCGGAGGTGAGTGATGACGTCCTGCATGGGGTTGGGTGAGGCCGGGTGAGGCGAGGTGAGGCGAGTTGAAGCGAGCATAGAGGTCAGGCAGGAAGAAAGGAGAGTGAGGCAGGTGAATTGAGGGAAGATTAGTAAGTGGAGAAATGTGAGGTAGGTGAACTGAGGGAAGATTAGTAAGTGAAGAAAAGTCAGGTAGGTGAACTGAGGGAAGACTGGTAAGTGAGGTAGGTGAAATGAGGCAAAAAACCCACACTGTTGGCAAAAATGGCTCGCCAACACCTCTTCCTTACTAACTTATATCTTCACATAGATTGGTAACACTCTCTTGTATGTCACTAACCTTTGCTGTTATTAAATGCCCAGAAGTAACATAAAAGGGAATGGTACAATGTAATTTAAAATAAATCAGTAAGGAACAGATGCTACGAGCCTCCACGGCTGAAGTGATTATACGCCAAGATTAGTAAGAGAAACAGATCTAAGGGTAAGATCCAAAAGGAGGAGACAAGTTGAGGGGAAGTGAAGTGCAGTTTGGGAGTGAGACACGACAAGATGAAGCAAGTTATGATGACACAGGCAGACAGAGGCTCAGTAACAGTACGTAAAAGGCAACAACACAAAAAACATGAAATAAAAGGTATGGGGTGGACAAGACACAAGGGGGAGAAAATGAAAATGTAATGGAACAAGGACTGTAAGGCAAGTGAGGCGAGAGTAAGGGTAAGTACGCACACAAAAACAAAACAACCACACCACCACAGTCC
The DNA here is from genome assembly GCF_032717465.1 of Coenobita brevimanus. Classification (NCBI taxonomy): domain Eukaryota; kingdom Metazoa; phylum Arthropoda; class Malacostraca; order Decapoda; family Coenobitidae; genus Coenobita; species Coenobita brevimanus. The sequence continues at coordinate 1,463,440 of NC_136991.1, forward strand.
ACAACACATCATGCACTGCGATACACCTCACAAAATAAAACACAACCATGCCAGCTTATGTTATGGATGAGAAATATATTAAAACTAATAAAACACAACCATGCCAGGCTTTGTTATGTGAAAAAAAAATTAAATTAATATGAGGTTGAATAAAGAGCAAATCCATGGTTAACAATGTATCATTAGTACCATGATGAAAGTATTACTGCATGAACACCTTGGTAAAGTAATGATGCAAATTTGTGATCTAGTTAGTTTTGTTTCTCTTTGTTCATGCCAGTGTGACAACAAATTTTAATTTCTTTGACTGCAAGTAAAACAATGAGTTGAAAATATACAGAGATTAATTAAGTCTACACCAGTTTGAAAATGTATATAAAAATACTCTATACTGCAGATTGAATAGCCCACAAAAATTCATAACACGTGGCTTTAATACTTAGCTAATACAGTACTGGAAATACTGTACATATGAACAGCCCGAGTTTGTATATATATATATATATATATATATATATATATATATATATATATATATATATACAGTATATATATATATATATATATATATATATATATATATACATAAAAGTTACTGATATGTAAATTTCACAGGTCATAACTGTTTAATAAAAACAGAGGGGAGGTAAACGTACCTGGAAGGAGGAGAAAATAAAACTACAGAACCATACAGTATTTACAAATGCATACACAACAGACAGGAAACGAAATAACATTCATACAAACTTTCTTTGCCAAAATCTACTTACTCCACAAACACTACCAAACTCACAAGATACTCAAATCCAAAATGTGACAGGTTAATATAAACAAACCCAATAGAAATATTGTTGTTATTGGCCCCTGACTTATCTGGATGTGAACCCAGAGGACTGCAGGCCTTAGTTGTTGTCCTTCAACAGTCCACATCCAACTTTGGGAGAATGGGGGTTTTAGGGATGTTTGTATAACTGGGCAATGGAGCCACCTGGTTATATTGGTGCTACCACACAATGGTATTCCTCTACAGCACCACCCATCAGGTTACTAATCAATACCAGTACCCGCAGGCACTAACAGTGTACAACACAAAGCCACTAAAAAAAATCAAAGTCAACATCTACTCACAAACAGCAAACAATACTAAAATATAACATTCATGATCCAACAAACCACTTGAACAACAACACTCGCATAAGGGTAAATGATGAACATAACAGGCAGTCCTCATTATAAGTCAGATAGGTAGATATATATATATATATATATATATATATATATATAAATACAACTAGTATAGTAAACTGGGGGGCAGCTGGTAAATTAGCTTAACAGGTAGCAACAGAATTTTCACGGACAACTTATAACAAGGACTGACTGTAGCTTTGCTGCACATAAACCGTCACACCCTACCACTGTCATCACAATACTGATGGTAAAACAAATTCAATCTGTAATGCTTATTTCTCCCTCATGCTAATACAGGTAGCCATTTCAAATGCACTGTCAGAATAATGACAACACTCCCTCCTTCCACACAACAGATAGACAACAAAGATATACCAAATGAGAACAGACAACAGAGAGAGAACACCCAGAATACTGACAAATGAGACACTGAACAGAAAACAAACACACAACCAACAGACACACCATAGAGTGACATTGGACACACACAGGGAAGACAAGAGACAAACAACAGACCACAAAACACAAAACAACAACAGAACCCCACCAAAGACCACTGACATGATTCACTGAAATGCCCAGATGCCATGGCACCTGTGATTTACAGTAGGTAAGTAATATCATTAGAGAGAAATGCAGCAATTTTAGTAGCTGGGTGCTTCAGAGACATCTTCATGCTGTGGTACTGATATAACTTGGTGGCTTTTCTGCCTGCATATACAAATGTCCCTCAGATACCTCCCTATCCTCTGAAAAGATGATGGACTGTAGAAGGGAAAATTCAGCCTGTAGTCTACCTGGTTCACAGTCAGATAATCCTGGGGCCATAACAACAAAAATAACAGCTTTTTAAATTATGAAGATGCAATTGGAGACTTTATATATATATATTTTTTTTATTTAAAGGGGGGGGGGCAAAAGAGCTGAACAACAAACAAGTGAACAGCGAAAGTATACAAATGAACCTGAGCAAAAAATTCAATACCCAGCCACCAAGCATCAATATGACACTAACTGACATATGCCAAACAAAACAAATCCATAAATCCGACTGATGGTCTTTTTACTCCATTACTGCTGCTAACAAATGATAATTCCACTACGGGAAGACCTTGTTTCATTTTGTTTCGTTTTTAAAGGCTCCAACAAGCTTGCATGTGTTGGCCTTGGTCACCTAATGGTGGCTCTCCATGCTGCACAATCCATTGCAGCCTCCCTGTTCAGTCCCTTAACCCTAAGGTCACACTTAATGACCTTGTCCCATGTCTTTCTCGGTCTACCCCTCATAACCCCACCCCCAATATTAACACTTCTCACCTTCCTCACCCAATTATCATCCCCCATCCTCTCCACATGTCCAAACCACCTCAATCTACCTCTCCTCATCACAGCACCAATACACTCCAGTCCCATCCTACCTCTCAACTCTTCCATTGTAAACCCAGCCCCTCCAGGCCTTGGACGCAAGGACACACTGCACATCCACCTAATCGTTGTCATTTCTGTACGTCTGAGCCGGCGAATGTCTTCCTCCTTCACTGCCAAGGTCTCACTGCCATACAGCATTACACTCCTAACACATGCTGCATACAAAGACCCCTTAGCACATAGGGAGAGCCCTCTCAATGTCAGGAGAGGCAAGAGCTCCCTGAACTTCTTCCAACCACTTCTCACCCTAGCCACAAAGCTAGCTCCAGCCCCACCTCCAGCACACAACATGTCTCCCAAATAACAAAACTCTTCCACACACTCAAGAGATTCACCAGCAAGTTCAATCCTCTCACGTCTAACAATCTCCACCTGCTCACCCCGGCACGCCGTACACATAAAATCAACATTATCTCGCAGTCTACCTCTGATACCACTACATCTCTTATGCACCCATTTATCACACACACCGCACAAGACGGAATTACTTCCCACGCCCTTGTGGCAAACTGCACATGGCCACTCTCCCTCGTCTTTGACAGTACCGCCACCAACCCTAGATATCATCACTTTTGTTTTATCTGCATTTACCCTTAAACCCTTTTGCCCCATACCATCTCTCCACTTCCTAAACCTTTCCTCCGCCTCCCTTTCATTCTCTGCAATCAACACCAAATCATCAGCATACAACAACTCCCACGGGAGTCCGTTTCTAAAGTCACGTGAAAGGGCTTCAAGTACCATGAAAAACAACATGAGACTCAAGACTGACCCCTGATGCACACCAACATTCACGGAAAACTCATCACTCAAATCTCCATTCACTCTCACCTGGGTGTGAGCACCCACATACATGGCCATAACCACCCTAACCAGCCACTCCTCCAAGCCAAGCTTTCTCATTGCCCACTTCACCACCCCTCTAGGGACTCTGTCAAAGGCCTTTTCCAAATCAACAAAAACAAAATAAAGATCCCTTCTCCTACCAATATATTTTTCCTGAAGCTGTCGAACAATGAATATGGCATCAGTGGTCCCCCTACCTGGCATAAACCCAAACTGCATCTCATCAATATTCACTCTTTCTCTAATCATACCTTCTAAAACTCTCTCCATTACCTTCATTATCTGATCTAAAAGCTTTATACCTCTATAATTTCCTCTTTCCAGGGCATCACCCTTCCCTTTATACACATTTACAATTACACTCTTCAGCCAATCATCTGGGACAACACACTCATAAATAATCCTATTTATCAGGTCAGTGACTAAACTCATCCCTATATCGCCTGAGGCCTTCAACATTTCGGCAGTCAACCCAGACACACCTGCTGCCTTCCCCACCCTCATCCTGCCTATTGCCTCACTCACAGTAGCAGTATCAATCAAAGGCCAAGGGCCAGACACTGGATCTGCTGGCTCCCAGTCAAACTCCCCATTCAACAACCGGTTATAATGCTCTCTCCATGCATCTTTAATATCCTCACTGTTCACCACTACCCTTCCTTCATCATTCTTCACACACTGCTCACCTATGATATCCCGATTATCCCTCTTCACCTGACCTGCCACCCTAAATATATTTTTCCTTTCCCCATGATTTAGGTTATCAAGTAATTGTCTCTGTGACTCAGACTTTGCCCTGTATACCTCTCTCCTAGCCCTACGCTTGGCAGCCAAATATTCCTCTTTGCTACCACCCTTCTTCCATTCCCGGAAAAGCCTTCTTTTCTCCTTAACTGCAGCCTCTACACTCTCATCCCACCACCAAGTTACTTTATGTCTTGGTGGTCCTCTTGTCCAGCCGCATGTTACATCAGTAATTCTCAAGAAATTGTTCTTGAGGGCTTTGTACTGTTCATTAACGCCTCTGTCTACAGCTCCCTGTTCAGCCACTACTCTCCTCAACTCGCTATAGAAGGCATCCCTTACTACTTGGTTTTTCAGCTTCCATATTTTCCTCCTAGGTACATAAGTCCTCTTTTTCATCACTTGTTCTTTAAGCACCATATCAAAAATCAATAGTTTGTGCTGCTGCACACACTCCTCACTTCCTATAACTTCCTGTACTGAAAGAGTCTAGAGTCTATCAGGTATGGTATATACCTCAACTCTTTAACCCCCCCCATTTCAAAAGTCTATCTATCGTCATGTGAATATGACCACCGAGTGACAGCAAGAATAAAATGAAACAGATGTCCCTCGTCTTTCTTCTTAGGGCTTAATGAAGGTTATATCAAATCCATCTATTTCTAAATATCACTCCTAAATAGAAAAGAGTAATCTGGAGACTAAAAAGGTAAAACTTCATTGGATTAAAGTGATAAGGACGTCATACTATGAAAGAGGTTAATACTCAATGCATCAGTAAAATACATATACATCATAATCATCATCTTCACCATTGATATCAGCAGCACCAAAAGCAGCAACAGTAGCAAGTTCCCCCCCAAAAATGAAAACATGTTACACATACTCAAAACAGAAAGCATGAAGTGTCAATGTTATCTTTTTGTTAAAAAGAAGAGTGCATGAACAACTGCCACCAAATATTGGATCACATCACTATGATAAGTAACAAGACAGTGAGCAATGACTTTCAAAACCTAGCATGGCGATCTTTGCAACCCTGAAAACTTTCCAGACTACTGTGTCAAAGTTTCGTAAATGTTCAACTAAAAAGTGGATATATATTACCATCCTAAACTGTACAAAACAAAACTGAAAACTGATGGACCAAATCTTAAAATCATAGCTATCCACACATTCTTCAGCCTTTGAGCCAAAGGACGAAATTTTTAAAAAAATTCCTGTTATCCTCAGATGACTTAATTCACCTTATGAGAGGCTTCTCACTATGGAAGGGTTAATGAAGGCTGTATGTAACCCTTACTGTTCAAAACATCTCTCCTACGGTGAAAAGTCATCTGGAGAAAGCATGAATAAAATATAAAAGATGTCCTCTAACTGAAGGGGTTATAAAGAAATCTAAATACAGTAGCACAACATACCACACTATAAGTTGGCTTGCCTTTTCATTCTCCTGCCTATCTACATGTACACAAATGATGCACACACACATGCATAAGTACACATATAAACAGACATACATACAAAGAGATATATACAAACATGCTGTTGATGTTATGGTCGCAGATTAATCTGGACAAGAATCCAGTGGACTGCAGGCTGAAGTTGCCTTTTTACAATCCACCATTCCCCTTCAGGGGGGCATGGAGGGATATGAAGGACATTTGTATAACCTGGCAAGAGTTATGTCTCTGCCACTATGTGAAGCGGTCCCTCTTCATCAGTTATACAGACAAACACATACATACGCACAGGTATAAGGGCACACAGACATACAAACACAAAAGCAATGTATTGATATCAAGAATACTCACTCCCTGCTGATGGACTCAAGGCTCTTACGGCGGAGGTCCTCAATCGTCACCCCATTGGCTGCCTCCCACGCTTTGCGTTCCCGCTCAAACCGCTCGCGCTCCTCCTCCAGCTCACTAAGGTCATGCTCCAACTTGCTGCGCATCGACTCATTCCGTTTTTGAAGCTGGAAATGGAACGATGGTTGGATATTTGAAGGAGAATGGATGTCTCATGGCTGCAACATTAAGGGTGGCATTATGCACATATGGTAAAAAATAGACAAATAATTGTAAAATCAGTAAACTCTGATGTGTAAGTGCCTAAGGTTAGGCTACCACGATCCAGTACACTTAACCTCTTAAATCCTGGTAAGGTCCTATTCTGGTTTACTCTTGCTGCTAACAGACAGTTTTATTCAATTTAAGAAAGGGATGGGAAAATGTACATTTTCAGGATTACAGAAGGATGGATGGAAATAAGTGGTAGGTGGGGGCGCTCACCGACCACTCACACGATGTAGTGCTGCTCTCGGGTGACTGCCCTTTCCTCCCTTCCTTCCTCTTCTGTCTTTCTTTTCTTCATTCTTTCCTCTTCCTTCTGTCTACAGGTGACTCTACACTGAGTGGCAAGTGAAATTGTTTCCTGAATACTAGGAAACCATTTACTATGCTGGGAGGTAACCATAGAACCAAATTATCGCACCTGGTGGTTTAGTGGGTAATTAAGGCTCTCCAATTGGATTGAGCCTATGTAGGTTTATATGCAATGGGTGGTTGAGGTTTATTCCTAACTTAATACCACTCAGGGATGAGTGAGGCTGGTGACTCTCATCTTACATGTCAGGACCATCTTGCCTAGCCCCAGCCTCCTACGCTACTCATGGGCCAACACTGGATTAGATGATGATGAAATCAAAAAGTAATGTACAGTATTAAATGAAGTGTTAGCAGCTGCATTTTTTTAAAGGAAATGGACAGTATGGCACAACAGTAATGAATTTAAGGCAATGTATGCAAGTTTAAATAAATTTAAGCAGAAACACATAAAAGGTGAAGCTTTACACTCAACATTCCCCAATTTAGCTTCAGTGCTCATCTTAATCTTGCCTTGAACACTATATATCACACTGGAGTGAAGTTCTTGAAGCTTAAATCAATTATATATACAAGTTACACTATATCTGAGCCTAGAATAGTAGGGCAACAACAATAAATCTGAATACTGTAAGAAATATATCAACAAGAGCATCTCATTTCTAAAATGTGTATTTCCTTTTGCTCAGAGTGGATATCTAGAAGTTACAGATTCTTTTTCCATGACTTGCACAAGCTAGTGTGATATACTGTTTTCCTCTAAACTTGAAATTAAAAACTTGGGAAATAACACCAGCCTAAGTAAATCAAGGAAAAAAAAAAAATCTACTTATATTCACTCACAGCAGAAGGAAATACACAATTTGGAAAACAAAGACTCTCAATTCTGTATGACTAGTTATCATAGCTATCTAAACTTGACATAAGAATAACTTACATCAGCTTCCAGTTCTGTAAGTTTACTCATCTTCTCTTTCACTTTCATCTCAAACACCTGCTCCATCTCACTCTCCATCTTCTTCATGCGAGTGGTGTGCTCACGCTTCTCCTCTTCCATCTGTGCCAGAGGGTTCCTGTGGACCAGAGTATGTCAACGATGGCACTGTAATAATATCTATAAATGCCTAATCGCAGGAGAATGAAATTTTATTAAACTTTAAAGCAGAAGAATTTGGAAACTAATTTGTTTAACCCATGCATCTGAAGAACATCTGTTGTAGTCTATCCTTGCTGATCCCAGCAATTTATGCAACTTAGAAAAACATCCTCAGGCTGAAGGACTTCATAAGGTGGGAAGAAGCTGATAAAGTGACGATTATGGACTTGAGGTGGTTCAGTTATTTAGAAAGGGTGGGAAAGGCTGGAAAATTAACAAAAATAAAGAGTTTCTTCCTTCCTCTTCTGTCTTTCTTTCCTTCATTCATTCCTTGTCCTTCAGTATACGGGTGACTGCACTGAGTGACAAACCAAATGGTTTCCTGTACACCAGGAAACCAGTTTCTACGCTGGGTGGTAACCATATAATCAAATTATGGCGCCTCATAGTTTAGTGGGTACTTAAGGTGTTCCAGCTGGATTGAGCCTATGCAGGTTTATATCCAACGAGTGGTTGGGGTTTATTGCTCATGTAATGCTACTCAGGGATGTGCGAGGCTGGTCACTCTCATCTTAAATGTCAGGACAATTTGCCTAGCCCCAGGCTTCTACACTCCTAATGAGGCAACACAGGATTAGATGATGATAAAGAGTTGCACTCTCGAACAGATAACTTTTCAACACACGGGACTATCATGTGCAATAATTCCACAAAAACTGAGGATTGGCATGGCAGCTTTTCCTAGACCTCTGAGTCCTGTCATATTTTTTCTGAAATATTTTTTATGTCATCATTCTGTTACACATTTTCCATTTCTATCAAGCATGCTCAGTTCACCTTGTTCTACAACATTTTCTATAAAATCCCTAACATTAAATTCTTCGCCATCTTCTATTACTTTATCTTTTATACATCAATGTTCCTACATTCATTCAACCAGAATAATGATCATAATCTTTTGTCTTCAGCTGCAGGAATTCATAAGTCTTTTAAGGCTAACTACAGTGTAATACAGTACAGTGAAATTACTTCTTCAAATCTTACTTGTTGCTCAGTTTTATCTTGCTCTCTGCTCCACCCACACCAGCCAGCTTGCGGCAGCGATAATTCTCATAGTGCACGCTGTTGGTCACGTCCTTCAGGTCCTGCATGTGCGTCCGTATCAGCATGTTGCGCAGTGGGATGAAGTCACAGTGTTCCATGTTCTCAACTGTGGAGGAAACAGAAAAATGACAGCTTGAGAAGGAATGTGCAAACTTTTTCAGCACAAGAGATCTTTCATATGCTGAAGAGAATTGCTCGTAGGTACAAAAATGCCCATTCCCATATTACCCCTTTCCAAGGTGTAGGGGGCCAAGACTAGGCAACCATACTCCAGTCCACTTCAAGGTTGATGACCAGCTTACTTCCCTTGATGGAATCAATAATACTCCAGTCTTCTCTTGTGGGTCAAACCTATGCTCAAGGTTAGACTGTCACTCAAGTAAGGGTAATCTAACTACCAGGCACTGGACAATAATATCAATAATAATAAAGGACTGTGCCCACCTTCCACAACACCCCATGGGTAGCGTCGGCCGCGAACCTTCCTGCCGTCCACCTCGACTGTAGTGTTGGAGCCGACAACCGCAAAAGGTGCTCGCTGACGCATCTTGGCCGTCGTGCTGTCACCTTCCTCCTCAGGAAACTCATAGATCTTGATTTTGTGCTGTGCAATTTCATTTAGGATCTGCAAATAGAGGAAGATGAGATTAACCCACTTTGAAGTGGTATTGTATTCAATATCATTTGGTTCTTTCTTTCTTTCACCTCAAGATACGGTAAGGCAGAAACATGATTTGTTCAAACAATATAATTATACCCACATAAAGACCTATCTATCTATCTACAGCCATAGGCCTTAATCCCACCTTCAACACAACCTCAACAAAAGATCTCCGGGGGTGCCTGACAAAAGTGATTGGCTCCTTACAATACACAACAGCAGGTTCATACCAAGATAAGACGAGTTAGAACAACAATGAAAACTACTGACTCTTCCACCAAAATCCCTTTCACAGAATACCATCTCCCAGTTCAATGACCCACACCTTATCCCTCTTCTGACACAGTGACTGCCTTTGGCTGGTCTGACCTGCTTCTTGAGATGGTGGCACTCATCCGGCGTGAGTGTATCGGCCTTGGCTATTACAGGAATGATGTTGACCTTGTCGTGCAGCCGCCGCATAAACTCCACATCGAGGGGTTTTAGCCCATGGCCAGAGGGAGCAATGAAGTACAGGCAACAGTGTACCTGTCAAGGGACACAGTATAAATGCTTCATCTCAAAAAACAGTATCATGGGAAACTTTCTAAGAATAAAAACCTGGGTCTCTGCCATGAAACAGTATGTGACTGCCTATGCTTAAATGATTAAGTAAACAGTGTATACAGTATCTGATTTTCTTTTTATCACAAGAAATGCAGTCAGACCAAGTTTAAATGATCAGCTCAAACAGAATCCTAACAATAAAACTGTCATTTTTCATTTACACTACTAATTATATTCATACACACCATGTATCATAACTCTTCATATACTGAAGATGGAGACCTGTACTTTCAATAGGAAAAATCATATACTGTAAAACTAGAATATGCCAGTGCATAGTAACTAAAGTATGTATTTAATTCTATGGTTAAACATGCTACAGAAAAAATATTTTCAGCAGAAGTCAATGCTATGTGAGCAAATATTGTACAGTACTGGTGACAACTGTACTGACCCTGGTGTCGCTGATCTGTGTTCTGTTTACACGTGACTCACAGTTGAGGTACTCCTCGTATTTGCTCTCCACATAGTCTGTCACCGGCTGCCAGCTGTACAACAAACATATAACATTAGCTATCATTCCTGCAATACTTAATTCTCTTATTTTCCCCAACTGACATAATAAAATGCATCTAATGCAGCTCCCTTATGCACTGCCAGATGGATGGATTATACTCTATCAATCTATCCTACTATTTCTGCCTATCTATCTATCAATCTGTCTACCTGTCTATCTATCCAACCACTGCTAGATGCCTTCAAAATGGAAAGGGTGAACACAAATGAACTGCCAATGTCATCCTGTCCTCTGCCACCCAGTTGCCCTTTCCCCACCTCACACCATCCTCAATTCATCTGACTCTCCAGCCCATCCTTGGTCTCCCCCCTCCCCTCTCCCTTTTCCCTTACTGCCTCTTTCACATACACTCCAAGTCGATCTTTAATTCATTCTCCATTCTAAAATATGCCACCACCTCAAGGTACTTCTCTCAGTGCTTTCCAGCACATTCACATCAACACCACAAAACTCCACTTCCTCACTGGTCTACTTGTCTACTTTCACAGAACTCATTTCCACTCCTCTCACACACACCTGACTTGTGTCCTTCCATCAGAGTTCAATATTCACTGACTTGTGTCCTTCCAACAGAGTCCAAGATTCACTTCTATAAACTAGAGTGGGGATCACAATACTGTTAAGCAATGACTTCTTTACTTCCATGCTCACTTATTTATTTCTTGTCACTGCCCTCGCTGTACCTGCTGTGCTCATTCATGCACTTTATCCTTTAAACTTCCACCCTTGCTCATCACACAACGTTATTATTTGAAGGCACTTACATTCTATATTAAGGGCCACATGATAATTCACCAAATTCATATTTCTAGTTGCCACTACATGTAAAAATAATGATGCTAATTACAGTGTTCTGACATGCATATATTTTCTTGAGTCCAGATCCACAAACACACCTCTGATCAACTCCATCATAACTGTGATTTGTTCTCCCAGGAGGCACAAGGAAAGGGAAGTGCACAAACCTCCCACAGCTCTTGCTCTTCCTGCAAACCAAACTCTGAGGTGTGTCAGGGAGTTGAATGTAGTTTGTTTAAGGATCCAGGTCCTTGTGATTCCAAGCAAAGTTGAGGCAGTCACTGTTCACTCACCAGTCACTGTTGTCAACAGCATCACCAAACCCAGGTGTGTCCACTACTGTCAACATCAGGTTCACTCCATTCTCCTTGAGCAAAACACGTGTTGTTTCAACCTGTCCAGTACACACCAGTAAGCACAGTGTTAATTCTTTCAGTACACAACATATATAAAATAAAGTAACCAGTTCTACCTCTTCTTGCTAATGAAGGAAACTAATGGAGACTCAAAAGAATACACTAAAATGAATAAACTAATATGCTGTACTTCATGCTGAGAGTGTTATCCAGACACAGTAGTGAGTGATCCTTACCCTGACTGTCTTCTTAACTCTGTGTGAGGGTCCTGGGTGATCACTGGAGTAGATGTCTGACAGGAACATGGAATTGATCAGTGTGCTCTTCCCAAGACCACTCTCACCTAAAAAACAACGAAGAAATGCATAAGTGAAAAACAAAATGTAAGAGAGGGGAAATAATATGGAAAGGAAGATGGTAAATGTTCACGAAGTACCAGAAATGCTATGATATACCCGAGCTGATATGAGAAACTGCATGCTCTCGTTATGACTATTCCCATCTGAAAAACCATGGAGATGTCTCTTCATGAAAGTCAAATGGTGTTAGAGAAAGCTAATGATGCAGTAAAGAAGATGGCAACATAGGTTTGAGATGTGAAATTGTACTGCAGCTAATAAAAAAGAGTCCTTGCTAGAGGGGATGGGTTCTAAAATATCACATCTTTTTACATCACCTGCTACTGGAAACAGGGGGAACTGGCAATCAACCACACAGGAAGCAATGGAACCCTTGATAAGAATGTTTCCTTTAACTTACTGAGGACTCCACAACAAACTAGGGAGTCAAAGAAGCTACAAATAACACAGACTGCTGGTATGATTAAGTAACAAACAAACAATGGATTTTAAAGAAATAAAATGAAATATGTTAAGTTCTGTAAACTGTTCAAATAGAAAAGATATAAACATACTGGAAATGTGCTTATCCCCACAATAAAAATTTTTTGTGTCTGTCTTACTCTTCCAAAATTGTTACACAACTTATACTTCTCTGCATCAGTTCCATTTATAGCCACATGGTTAATTTTTTGCCTTATATGTGAAAGGTGGGAAGAGGGGGGAGAGGCCGGGGGTAGATGAGAGAGAGAGAATGACAGGACAAAATATGAGACCACTGAGAGTGTGCAGAAGAGGAGGGGTGGGGTTGTGGCTGAGTGGAAAAGAGGGTGAAGTTATGGTGGGCAGGAGAAGAGGACGAGAGGATTATGGCAGGGAGGACAGGGGGAGGGAAGGAGAATGGTAAGAAGAGGAGGAAGGAAGAAAAACAGAAGAGGAGGAGGGAAGAAAAATAAGTGAGGAGGAAGGATGTCGAGACAAAGGGAATGGTATGGCGAGGTGGAGAGAAGGAAAAAAAAAGCGATGGGAAGTGGAAACAATGGGAATGAATGGTAGGGTGAGGAGGAGGAGGGAAGGAAAATGGAAGAAAGTGGATGCAGAGAGAAAGGTCATAACAGGGACGAGAGGAGGGAGAAGTTAGTAGCTACAGAAAGGTGGATGAAAGGGAGGGATGGAAAATGAAAGGAAGAATTAATGGTTAGAATGAGAGTGGGAGGGAGGACGGAGGAAAGGAGAAATGGTTCTGGAGATTAAGAGTGAGAGGCTGTGAGATAGAATAGAGGGCTAATTGACAACAAGATAAACAGAATTGGGAACAAGATAAATGGAAGTGAGCAAGGGCAAAGGCAGGAGGAAGGAGGAGAAGACAAAGGTAATGAATGGAAGGCAGGTGGGGAAAAAGATACAGTAAGATATAGGAAATATGAACACAGAGGAGAACAGAGAAGAATGACACTAATGAACGTTTGAAAGTAAAAAAAAAAAAAAAAAAAAGAAGAAAAAAAAAATGGGGTAAAAATAAAACAGAGAAGAATGAAGCAATGAGATGGAGAAATGCAAGAGAAAAATATGTGAGAAGGACATATAAGCATAACAAAAAAAGGGTAAGAAAAACTAGAGAAGGGATGAAATTACAGAGATAAACAGGCAAGTGAGAGACTAAAAAAAGCTGAGAAGAATGAAGCAATGAGAGGAAGACATGCATGGAAAAAAAAAAAAAAAAGCGTGATAAAGAAAAATGAGCGTGAGAAAGACAATAAAGAAACAAAACAAATGAACGTAGGTATGCAGGAAGGCAGAGGAGAGGGAGATGGAGGAAGAAAAGGGAAAGAAAATGAAAACTGAGGCAAGGATGGTGTGTGGAGGAAGAATGAGGGAGGAGAGGGAGAGAAGAGGAATATATACAAGTGAAGGAGGAGGAGGGAGGGGCCAAGGAGAGGGAGAAAGAGCGAGAGAAGAGGTAGACTGTTGAAAATGAATCTGGCGTCAGCACATTGAGGTCAAGACTGGCTATGAAAGGGTGGATTGGGACTGGCCAGGGTAGATAGGTAGGTAGACAGAAAAATTGGTAGATGGATGGCCGGATGGATGAATGACTTGATAGATACTGATTAGATAGATACCTACATCAAAAGCTGGACAGATGGATACACAAACACTAGTACTGACAGACAGACAGACAAACACTGATAGGTGATAGATACAGATGGATGGATAGACAGATATAGACAGATAGATATAGACAGACAGACAGAAAATAAACCTCGTTAAGCTGGGGAGGAGGCAGAGCAAGTACGAGTGAAGTAAACAGACTAATGATAGACAAAGAGACAGACAGACAGACAGACAGATTAACTATTACATATACAGATACATGGATAGATAAAAGATATAGTGATAGACAGAACAAACCAAGTAAAGACAGGTTTGGGACAGGGCAAAGGAGGACAGCAAGATAGACTGACAGATTAACAGATGGATAAACAGATAGATGGATGGACAGATAGACACAGTATAGATATAGATACAGATGATAAATGTATAGATAAACAAACATAGAGTAGATAGACAGACATAGATAAACAGATACACATAGCCACATCCCACAATGCCTGCGTCGAGTGAGGGTATTAAGTATTTTAATGAGCGAAAAATGAAGTGAAAATTGACTAAATTAAATCCACTTAGCGAAGGGAGGAAGGAAGGAAGGGAGGAAGGAAGGAAGGAAGGAAGGAAGGAAGGAAGGAAAGAAGGAAGGAAGGGAGGGAGGAAGAGGGGATGTACCACTAATACCACAAGGCAATAACTTAATTAACACTAAAACCACAAACATCGCATCAATAGCCTAGCCCCAAGCCATAACACAAACATCATTACCGACACAACGAAGAACATAATCACAAAAATAAATAAATAAAAAGCTTCAATTATAAAAACCTCCCTCCCACACAACATCTTCGTTTTTGCCTATTCCAAACACCAAAATATAAACATGATCTAAACTGTTGCTAAAAACGGGTCGCATTTTTGTTGGCTTGAGAGGCGAGCAACCAGTTCTTCCATGGCGATTTATCTGGCATGTTACACTTTGGTATTCGCTTGTATGTTACCTGTATTATTTTCATTATTATTATTATTATTATTACTGTTGTTATTACTGACATCATCGGTTCGTATTCCCTAAACACCTCTTCCTTAGCGATTTAGTTTGCTTATCTCATTTTAACACTAAGAGGAATGGAAGGGATAGGAAAACGTTTGAAAGGTAAAAGAAGACAAGGCGAGAGGAAGTCATGGGAAGGAGAGAAGAGGAGGGAAGAAAGGAGAGGAGAGGGGGAAGGTAAAAATGAGGTGATAGGGAATGGAAGAGAAGGGGGTGGGAGATAAGAATGTGTGTGTGTGTGTGTGTGTGTGTGTGTGTGTGTGTGTGTGTGTGTGTGTGTGTGTGTGTGTGTGTGTGTGAGTGAGAGAGAGAGAGAGAGAGAGAGAGAGAGAGAGAGAAACCAAAACACACAGATGCTCGGTCAGGTGTTAAAAGTGAGAGAATCAATAAGACGGTATATCAGAGCAAGTGTGTGTGTGTGTATGAGAGAGAGAGAGAGAGAGAGAGAGAGAGAGAGAGAGAGAGAGAGAGAGAGAGAGAGAGCATGAGGGGTGGGTGTTTGAGAGTTTAAGTGAGAAAGCATGAGAGGTGTGTGAGACAGTGTGAGTGAGAGCGTGAGAGAGGCGAGTGTGAGAGAGAGCAGAGTGAGCTAGAGTGACACGGAGGCCGTCACTCCATCACACAGATACACTCACACAACAAGGACGCTACTGTCACTCCCCATCTCTCTCTCTCTCTCTCTCTCTCTCTCTCTCTCAGGGTCTGAAGCCCTTTTAAGGTGCTACTTGTCCTTGTAACTTCTGATAACTCTCTACTGTTACTATCCTCTCTAACTCATGGCCTTTCTGTTCATCTCTCTGTTTTTGTCTCTGTCTGTCTGTCTGTATCTCTTTCTCTCCACCTACTTCCCTCCGTCATTTAATCCCTCTCTCCCTCCTACTTTTTTTCCACCCCTCTCCGCCCGTGCCACCCAATTCCTCACATTCCTTCTCCTCCACCACCCTCTTCAGATATAACTCAGACCACAAGGCATCCGACTCTAGTATTACCTTCTATCCACTCCCTCCTTCCTTCAATACTCCCTTTCCACCCCATTCTTCCCTTAACAGCCTCCCTTTCCATCCTCTTCTTCCCTTAACATCCTCCCTTTCCATCCCCTCCTTCCTCCAACCCACGTTCCCCAACTCTCCCTTCTTTATCGCCTCCATCTCTTCCGTTCCTCACCCTCCTTCCCTTTTATCCCTTCCTTCCCCCAACCACTCCTTTCAACCCCCATCCATCCCTTCCTTTCCTTCTATCCCTTCCTTCCCCCAACCGTCCCTCCATTCCTTTCAACCACCAACCACCCTTTCCTCCCCGCAAACGCCCCTTCCCTTCCACTCCCACCTCCCCCCCTAACCCCACACCCACAACACATTCCCCACACCCTGCTGTTTGCATTTCCCTATTTCACTGTTAGTATATGAAGGGAAACTGTCAAATTAAGACCATCTACCAAATTGACGGACGTCACTGTGTTCTTCGACCATGTACAGTACCCCGCCAAAAGTTGATTAAACTGTACAACGATCGATCTATCTATCCATCTATAGCCAGACGCTTTAATCCTGTAAGGGGTGGCCACAAACAGATAGCCTCCATGTCGTCCTGTCCCCTGCCATTTCGCTGTCCTCCCCCAACTTACATCCTCCTCTCTCAACAATGCCTTGTTATAATGAAAGATAAAGATAAAAACACCAACACTAAGGCCTTCAGGTACGGAGACTTAAGAATAACAGCGTCTTCATTTAGCTTACTCCTAGTACCGCTAACATCGCATTTTCGTATTCCTCTGGTTAGCGTCAAATTACCTCACTCAGCTGAAGGGAACCGCTATCACTCAAAAGGATAACATTACAAACAAGTTACCTTTTACAGAGTCGTGTGAAACTAATCAATAATTCTCTCTCTCTCTCTCTCTCTCTCTCACAAGGTAGTTCATGACGTCAAGGGCAATACCGCCAGAGTAACTCATTCCGTGAACAAAAATTTGGTTACTGTAAAGAGTTCAATGGTCATTCACATACATATTACTCCAAAAAAGCATTTCGCATGTACTCAAAATGTGCTACGTGCTTCCGTATGTACACTGTTACGTGTACCTTGGCGTCTAATAAAATGAAACGCCACTGTACAGATTGTGTGTGTGTGTGTGTGTGTGTGTGTGTGTGTGTGTGTGTGTGTGTGTGTGTGTGTGTGTGTGAGAGAGAGAGAGAGAGAGAGAGAGAGAGAGAGAGAGAGAGAGAGAGAGAGAGAGAAAGAGAGAGAGAGAGAATGATGTGATGGGTGACAGCAGTAGACATCAACAAAGAAGGGAGGGCAGTGCCAGAACACACAAACACACTGCCATCACCACCACTATCACCAACCCTGTTCAACCTACCCCAACCTGACCCACCTTACTCTCAATGCCCACTTCCCTCCTTCCTTGCTGCCTTCCTAACATGCCCCACCTTACTCTCAATACCCACTTCCTTCCTTACTTCCATCCTTCCTTCTTAACATGTCTCACGTAACTCTCTCAATATCCACTTCCTTCCTTCCTTCCTTCTCCTCGTTTCTTTATGATCTTCCTTTTTATGATCTTTGTGTTTCTTATCATCTCTCCTCTCTCTCTCTCTCAAGAAGGAAAATCACTATCAATTCTTTCTTCCATATCATTTCTTTCTGCTTCATTTTTCTTCCTTTTCTTCGCCTTTTGTTTAGTCTTCCTTCAACTCAACTTCTCTTCCTTACTCTCACCATCTTTACATAATGGTCTGACATTTCATTCTCCTTTCCTTCCTTCCTTCCATTCTTCCTCCCTTCTTTCCTTCGCCACTATCTCTGTCACTTATTATATCGCCTGTATCTTTGCTCTATCCATTATCTGTTTCTATTTTATCCATTATTATAACGAAACGATAAATAAGAATCAGAGGGGACAAAAGAAATAGGGAAAAGGGAGGAACGGAAGAAATAGGAAGGAGGAGGAGAAAGAATGAAGGGAAGAAAGGAAAATAAAACGGATTGGAAGAAAATGGGAAGAAGTGAAAGGAGGAGGAGTAGGAGGAGGAGGAGGACAAAAAAGGAGAGGGAGATGAGGCGATAAACCAAGATGGGTGGTAGGCAAGGATAAAAAAAAAAAAAAAAAAAAGGGACACCAGAAAAAAGGGAGGGAGGGAGGGAGAGAGAGAGAGAGAGAGAGAATGGACATGGTATCACAAACACAAACAAACCCAGACAAACACAACCACACAAATACACATCTCCCCATAGGAAGGAGGAAGCATAAACAAACTGGATGGATGGATGGATGGAGGAATGAACAGGCAGACAGACAAACAGACAGACAGACATTGGGATGGACGGATAGACGGAAAAATAGACAGACAGAATGAGACAGACAGGCAGACAAACAGATAGATACAGAGAAAGATGGATAGATGGAAGGAAGGATGAAGAGAGAGAGAGAGAGAGAGAGAGAGAGAGAGAGAGAGAGAGAGAGAGAGAGAGAGAGAGAGAGAGAGAGAGAGAGAGAGAGAGAGAGAGAGAGAGGGGTGGATTAGAGGAGATTCCGTGGGGTTATGAAGGGCCAGGGAGGGAGGAGGATGAGAGAAGGTATGGAAGGAAGGAAGGAAGGAAGGAAGGAAGGAAGGCGGGAAGAAGGGGGGAGGCGAGGAAGGAAAGAAGGAATGAATTAGAGAAAGGAAGACGAAAAAATGTATGGAAGGAAGAAAAAAAAAAGATAAAGTTAAGAAGAAAGAAGGAAAAGAAGGAAATAGGGAAGGAAGAGGGATCAATAGGGGAAAAAAATCAATGTATGGACTCTCTCTCTCCCTCCCTCGCGTCAGAGTTGGGGGTAGAATATTGGCCTACGCTCCTTGTGGCATTACGTAACTTAAAAACCTCTTCGGTATTCAAATTAATCCGCCCACAACACCATCCCTTCACCCGATTGACCACTAAACTATCTGGTGCTGATAAGAAAGATATGTGAAATAAGATTGGGAGTGGAAGGTTGGTGAAAGAGAGAGAGAGAGAGAGAGAGAGAGAGAGAGAGAGAGAGAGAGAGAACCAGGAAATAACAATAAGAAATGAAAGTAAATGTGAAAAATATGAGATGATTAAAAAATAAATAAAGTAAGAGAGAAGGAAACTATGTAAACAAGGTGAAAAAAAAGATGAAAAAAGGAGAAAAAGAGGAGAGAAGAAGAGAGCTGAAGAGAAGACACGTAACTGAAACCCGAGAGGGAGGCAAGGAGGGAGGTGAGGGAGGGAAGGGAGAGAAGTGAGGGATGGAAGGGAAGGAGAGAGAGACGGCTGGAAGGACAAGAAGGGAGAGAAGTGAGGGATGGAAAGGAAGGAGAGAGAGACGGCTGGAAGGACAAGAAGGAAGGAGTGCTAATGATGATAACGATGATGATGATGATGATAATGATGATGGATGGAGAGAGGTGAGGGAGGGATGGGAAGGAAGGAGAGAAGGGTGGAAAGACAAGGAGGAAGGAAAGCTAATGATGATGATGACGATGATGATGGAAATGAGAAAAAGGCAATAAAGAAAGACTGGTACAAAAGTAAATACAAAAGAGTACAAACATGAAAGGATAAACAGACATACACAAAAATATGAGCAAGAATGAATGAAGTAAAGAAGTAAGAAGGCAGAGAAGCAAAGGAGGAAGAGGAGGGAAGTGGAGGGAAATGAGGAAGATGGAGGGAAGTGAGGAAGAGGAGGTACGTGGGGAAGATGGAGGAAAGTGAGGAAGATGGAGGTAAGTGAGGAAGATGGAGGGAAGCATAATAAAGTATTCTGAAAGAGAAAAAGAGGAATGGAGAGGTAGGGGAGAGGAGAGAAAAAGATAAAGAGGAAGAGAGGAAGCATGTGGACAGAGATAGATAAGGTAAATAGATAGACAGAGAGATAGATGCAGTATGAAGTAGATAGATAGGTTGAGAGTAAGGAAAATGGACTGATACACACACACACACACACACACACACACACACACACACACACACACACACACACACACACACACACACACACACACACGGCATGAAAAGAAGCACACCACAGAAGACTGACAAGGTGAACGTGAGGTGGAGTTCATGAGAGAGAGAGAGAGAGAGATGATGAAAAAAGTGGGTCGTGGTTTTGGCACTTAAGGAAAGAATTTTAGCTTAAGATTCGCTAAGATTTGGGGTACGGGTCTTGTTACTTAATGCTGAGGAGGAGGAGGAGGAGGAGGAGGAGACGGCCAGTAATGAGGTTTGACGCCTGACACACTTAATACCTTACATACATACCAGGAGCTCACACACACACACACACACACACACACACACACACACACACACACACACACACACACACACTCTGTCCTTTCTATCCCTGCAATCAAATACGACAGGAAAAAGACAACAAGGGATTACTTAAGATAGATATAGATAGAATGACTAATAGACAGACAGACAGAGATAGATTGATAGAGACACAGATAGATAGATAGATAGATAGAGAGAGAGAGAGAGAGAGAGAGAGAGAGAGAGAGAGAGAGAATGTGTGTGTAATTCACCGGGTCGGTCAGGATCACTTGATGGTCGTGTGTGTGTGTGTGTGTGTGTGTGTGTGTGTGTGTGTGTGTGTGTGTGTGTGTGTGTGTGTGTGTGTGTGTGTGTGTGTGTGTGTGTGTGTGTGTGTGTGTGTGTGTGTGTGTGTGTGTGTGTGTGTGTGTGTGTGTGTGTGTGTGTGTGTGTGTGTGTGTGTGTGTGTGTGTGTGTGTGTGTGTGTGTGTGTGTGTGTCCTAAAAGGGCCAGGTGATACAAAGGGAGAATAAATGAACACAAAGGCAGATTCAGAGAGAGAGAGAGAGAACAGAAGTCTTTTGAAGAGTAATTTGCTCTCATGAGTGTCTAATGGAGAGAGAATAGGCTGCGTCCTCCCTTCATACCTCCTCCCCCTCTACATTCTCTCTCTCTCTCTCTCTCTCTCTCTCTCTCTCTCACACACACACACACACACACACACACCACTATCATCACTTAAATCCTCAGCTGTCATCACATACATCTAGGATATTATGTTTACAAGGAGGGTACACGTGTCTCATCTCTCTCTCTCTCTCTCTCTCTCTCTCTCTCCCTCCCTCCCTCTCTCTCTCTCGTGCCTACATTTTCAACTCTTTAAACTCCATCCTGTCAATGCCACAACCTCTCCTCTGTGTTTATATGCAGGGTACACGTGTCCTCTCTCTCTCTCTCTCTCTCTCTCTCCTACGATTACTTCTCTCTCTCTCCTACGATTACTGTGTCTTCCTGTTTCCATTTTTGCACACTCAACCTCTCAAGGATGGCAGAGTCTGTGTAATCTGTATTTCTATGTAACCACCTGTACTTCCCTAGGGTTAAATACGGCTGCTCCTACGAACCTATACCCTGCCGGCCTTGGAAACGTGTTATGGGTTTAGATCTGAGTGACTAATGCTAAATACAGGGTTCATTATGTCTTACTGACGAATGGGATTGGGTTGGCTTCTACTCATCATCCAATTCTTAACAATGCAGGGGAACTGAGTGTTTGCCTCAGGGGGTGGGTAGATTACGAGTGAGAAGCGTAGAGAAGGGTAGACAGGGAGAGAAGAAAATAGGAGATATAAAAGAGAGGAAGAGAAGAGAAGAGATGGAAAGACTAGAAGACAGAATAAAGAGAGAAAAGAAGGGAAGAGATGGGAAGGGAATACAAGAAGAGAATACAAAAGAGAGAAGAGAAGAGAAGGGAAGGGAATACAAGAAGACAGAATACAAAAGAGAGAAGAGAGGAGAAGGGAAGGAAAGATAAGAAGCTAGAATACAAAGGAAAGGATGAGAAGACAAGGAGAGAATACACAAGAGGACGAAGACAGAAGACAAGAGGAGAGAATACAAGATAGAGGAAGAGAAGGGAAGAGAAAGCAGAAGAGAGGAAGAGAAGAGGAGAAAATACGAGAGGGGAAGAGAACAGAAAAGAGGAGAGGAGAATGAGAAAAGAATACAGGAGAAACGTTGAGATGACAGAGCCGTAACCCCGTCCAGTTCACCTAAGGGCCAAGTACTGTAGAGTGAGATGGGACGGCTGGCTGGACTAGTAACCAAGGAGACGCACCGCAAAAGTATAAAAAAAAAAGGAAGAAGATGGAGTGCGCGCGTGTTTGTGTGACAGTAAAGATGACATATAACGTAATTTTGGCGGTGGCTGTGATGATGACTGACGGGAGGGTAAAGCACAGGGGAAATAAAGAAAACAAACAGGAAAATGAGGTGGAGGGACGGCAGTGAAGGGGAAAAAAAAGGAAAATGAGTGAAACAATGGAGGCAACAAGACATGACAACTGAATGTGATGGTGAGGATGACTGATAAGGGGTGGTGGTGGTGGTGGTGACTGTAGTGGTGGGGGTGTTGGTGAAGATGGCAGATAAAGGTGTGGTGGTGGTGGTGAGGAAGGCAGATACGGGTGCGATGATGGTAAGGATGGCAGATAAAGGTGTGGTGGTGGTGGTAAGACTGGAGGTAGATGAGTAGATGGGAAGATTTGATGTGGTGTTGAGGGGAAGAAAAGGAAGCAGCGGTGTAGATTAAAAGTGAGAAGCCAAGAGAAAATACAAAAGAGAGAAAGAGAGGGGGAGAAGAAAAGAGAAGAGAGAAACAGAAGAGAATACAAGAAAAGAAACGAGAGAAGAAGTTGAGGTAAAAGATACGATAAAAATAAAGCTGTGATATGGCAGAAGAAAGGAGACACAAAAGAAAACTAAAAGCCAAGCAATGTGTGTTGGTTTAGTATTGAAGGGGGGGAGGAATGCTGACCCGCTGTAATGTAAAAATTGCTGTGGACTCACCCAAACACAAGTCCTTAGTGTTTATTGGTGGGGTACACGTCACTCTCTCTCTCTTACATCTTAAAATCCGAGTGTAATTCCTTAGTGTTTATATGCTGGGTACACGTGTTTCTCTCTCTCTCTTCTCTCTCTCTCTCTCTCTCTCTCTCTCTCTCTCTCTCTCTCTCTCTCTCCTACCTCAAAATAGCCGACAGTAAATGGCTATGTATTGTTTAAAAAAGTTAACAAATTTATCTTTTAACGTATATATAACATTGTGTGTGTGTGTGTGTGTGTGTGTGTGTGTGTGTGTGTGTGTGTGTGAGAGAGAGAGAGAGAGAGAGAGAGAGAGAGAGAGAGAGAGTACAAATGGAGGAATAAACAAGAGGGGGGAAAGGAAGGAAGAGAGGAAACGCATGGGATTCCCCACCCTGAGGAGGAGGAGGAGGGGGAAACGGTTGGAGGAGGACATGGGAGGGAGCAGGAAGACGATGAAGGAAAGAGGAATGTGGAGACGAAAGGAAGGAAGGAAGAGAGAAAAGAAGGGGAAAGATGAAAGATGAGATGAGAGAAGGGGGTAGAGGGATGAAGAGAAGAGAAGAGGTAGGAACGGAGGGGAAAGGGAAGGAAGAAGGGGAGGGGAGAGGGAAGGAAGAAGGGGAGGGGAGAGGGAAGGAAGAAGGGGAAGGGTGCGGAGAGACGAAAGGAAACGGTTGGAAGATGACATACAAGGGAGGGAAGAGGAGGGAGGAGAAGGGGAAAGAAGGAAGGAGAGAGGAGAGGAGAGGAGAGGGGAGGGGAATGATGAAGGACAGAGTAAGGTAACTGAAACTGAACTAGAAAGGGGAGATAAAAATGTAAGAGGAGAAGAGAAGGGAAGAAAAGAATAAAGAAACGAGACGAGGAGAGGGGAGTAGAGGAAGATAAATGGAGGAGGAGGAGGATAAAAGAGGGAGGAGGAAGAGGGGAGGAGGAGGAGAAGAAGACAAAGGAAGGATGAGGAGGGGAAAAGGAGGAGGAGAGGAAGATAAAGGAAGAGGGAGGAGAGGAAGATAAAGGAAGGAGAAAGAGAAGATAAAGGAAGGAGGAGGAAAGGAAGATAAAGGAAGGAAGAGAAGATGATAAAGGAAGGAGGAGGAAGTGGAGGATGAGCCGTAAACACTAGATATATATATAGTTCATTCCTCAAGATGGCGGAGTTTCTACCTCTCCTCCTCCTCCTCCTCCTCATCATCATCATCATCATCATCATCGTCGTCGTCGTCTTTCCATCATCCCCTTCATCATCTCTATTATTCTCTTCTCTCATCATCACAGTCACCTATCTCTTTCTTCTACCTCTTCCACTTCCCATCATCATCATTATCATCAACATCATCATCTTCCTTTTTTCATCAACATTAACATCATATACCCCCCCACCTTCTTTTCCTCAGATCATCACCATCATTATCACCACCACCACCACCATCATCATCATCATCATCTACTGTATTTCCTTCTCAACCCTTACTCTTTAACTCCACCCAGTGACCCTCGTCCTCCTATTCCTCCCCCCTTTCTTGCTTTACTATCCTTATCCTTCAGCATGTAGAGTTACATCTCGTAGTCATAGTCTACTCTGTAACAAACAGCCTCGAATGGACCATAAGGTGTGTTGCTGTTTGCTTTCCTTTGTACTCTTTTGTACTTTGTACCACTCCTCTTCATTCGCATGTCTTCTTCCTCCTCCTCCTCTCCCATTCCTCTTCCCCCACCTGGTCTTCCCCTCTTTCTCCTCCTCTGCTCTTAGTCACCCATAACTTTTCCATTACATGGTCCTCCACTTTCCCTCCTCTTCCTCCTCCGCCTCCCCTTTATATAAATATTCTCTACTGGAGTACCACGTGGCGGCAATACTCACGCTGAAATGAATACACACACACACACACACACACACACACACACACACACACACACACACACACACACACACGCCAAAGCAAAACGCACATACCAACACGTGGGCACACACACAAGGGCCCCTCTACCACGTACACATAAACACGTGGGTTAACCATTCCCCCCCCACACATACATATACTAAAACACACACACACACACACACACACACACACACACACACACACACTAAAATACACACACACACACACACACACACACACACACACACACACACACACACACACACACACCTAAACAAACACTTAAAATACCGTGAGTCTCAAGTAGCATTTAAAACACCTTGAGTTTACGGTGCCTAGCGAGGGTCAAGAGAGGGGGAGGGGGAGGGAGGGGGGCTGACAGGCATAAGAGGGGAGGGGAGAGAAGAGGCAAGTACGCAAAATAATACAAATAATAATCATTCTATTCATACATGAGAGAGAGAGAGAGAGAGAGAGGCACTGCAAGGGAGGGGAGAGGCAGACATGCAAGACGGGGGGAGGGGATAGACACGAAGGGGGAGGGGAGGGGAGGGGAGGGGAGGGGAGGGGGAAGCAAGATTGAGATAGGCACGGGGGATTTAGTACGCTTGAGGGGGGAGGGGAGGGGTGTGGCTGGCAGGCAAAAAAAGGGGTGACTCAGGCAGGGAGGGAGGGAGGGAGGGGGAAACAGGAGGTGGGGAGAGAGGAGGGAGATGGAGGGAGGGGAGACAGAGGAGGGAGGAGCTGGAGAGGGGAGGAGGGAAGAGAGAGGGAGGCACTCAACATGGAGGTGGGAGGGGGACAAAGAGGCAGAGAGGAGGGAAGAGGAAGAAGAGGCAAGGAGGGGAGACGGCGAGCATGAAGGAGGGAAGAAAGTCTGACATGGAGGGAGGAGGGAGGATAGGTAGAGAGGGGGGAGGGTAGGCAAGCTGAGAGTCAGGGTAGGTTAAACAGAAGACGACAAGCAGGAGGGGGAGGGGGGGAAGGGAAGGCTGGGAGGACGGGGTGGGAAATAGGGAGGGAGCGAGGGGCGGGAGAGGGGAAGATAAAAAATAAGGAGGAAGAGAGAGAGGGAGGAGGAAGGGAGAGAGGGAGGAGGGAGAAGTGGATGGAGAAAGAGGCGAGGCAGAGTGAAGGGGAGAGAGGATAGTTGGAGGGGTGTATGTACGTTTGAGGGAAGTGAGGTGAAGGAGGAGGAGGAGGAGAAAGGAAGAGGAGGTAAGGAGGACGGGCAGGTAAAGAGGAGGAGGAGGAAGTAAAGAGGAGGGGAGGCAAAGAGGAAGAGGAGAGGCAGAGGGAGGAGGAGAAGGCGTAAAGTGCGGCGAGGGGATAGGGAATGGGAGGCTGGAGGAGGAGAGGGATAGGTAGAGAGGAAGAGCGGGATAGGTGGGAGAGAGGAGGAGGATAGGCAAGTTCAGAGTCGGGGTCAGGGTAGGTTAAACATGAGGCGGGCAGGCAGGCAGGTATGCAAAAGGGAGGGAGGTAGGTACGTAGTTGGGTAAGACAGGCACGTACACAGGTATGCATGATATCACGTTGGTAGGTAGGTAGGTAGTTGGGTAGGTAGGTAGATGTGAAGAGATAAGTAACGAAAATGGAAAGCAGGAAAGCAAGTAGGAAGGTAAGTATGCAAGAAGGAAGAGTAGGTAAGACAAGAGGAAAGTAATGTACGTATTTATGTGTATGTATGTATGTATGTAGGTAGGTAGGTAGGCAAAAAGGGAAACAGTTAAGTAGACTAGTAGGCAGAAAAACAGATGAGTAAGTAGGCAGACTGGTAGGTAGACAGGCCATTAAGTACGCAGACAACCAGATACGCAACCTGAGAAGAAGGAGGGTAGGCAGGCAGGCAGGCACCGGTAGGTAGGTAGGTAGGTAGGTAGGTAGGTAGGTAGGTAGGCAGGCAGGCAGGCAGGCAGGCAGGTAGGTAGATAGGTAGGTAGATATAGTAGGTAAATGACTAGGAAGGGCGAGGGAAATATGAAGAGGGAGACAGAAGAATGGAAAGGAAGAATATTATGAGGAAGAAGGAAGGATGGATGGATGAAAAGGAAAGTGGCAAGAAATGAAATTGGAATTACAAGGGAAGGAGGGAAGGAAGGAAGAAAGGAAGGACGGAAAGAAGGAAGGAAGATGAATTATAAGGAACAAGAGAAATGAGGGAAGAGGGTGGATTAAAAAAGAAAGAAGGTGGGAAGGAAGGAAGAATGGAAGGATGAAGGCAAGGAAGGAAGGAAGGAAGGAAGGAAGGAAGGAAGGACGGAAGGAAGGAAGGAAGGAAGGAAGGAAGAAAGGAAGGAGTGAGAGGGTTGGATTCGCCGCCAGTAACAGGTTTCCACAACTGGAGCAAAACTGGTGTTACCTGCCCACCACAACACAACACAACCCCCACACCAATACCACCTCAACACCACAACACCACACCCCATCACACCACCAATACCACTTCAACACCCTTCCTCACACCACCCATACCACCTCAAAACACTTCATCACACCGCCACTACCACCTCAAAACACTTCACAAATGCACAACACCACTACCACACCACAATCACCACCATCATCACAAACCAGCATCACCAAAAAATTCACCACAGCACTACTACCACATCACAACCACCACCACACCATCACCATCGTCACCTCACCAATATCAGCACAAAATTCACCACAACACCACAACCACACCACAATCACCACCACCATCACCATCGTTACCACACACCACCACCACTACAAAATTCACAACACCACTACCACCACCATCACCAACATCACCACAAAATTCATCACAACACCACTACTACACCATCATCACCACAAAATTCACCACAACTTCCTATATACAGAGTTATAACAATAACTTAACACTAGAATACGATGCTGGTCACGAAGACGTGCTATAGAAAATAAATTATGCAAAACTATGATCTTTTTCTGCCGTTCAGCTACACAAAATAAACTGCAAAAGGACGAAAATCTTTGTCAATTTAAAGTGAAAGGACTATAGGTCTCATACTCACACTCCATCTCCTAACCCAAACTGTCTGCCAATCTTGTGAAGTGAGTGATAAAGGATGGAGGATTTGGCAAGTTTAATATCAACATTATCTTATTGACTCTCTCTCTCTCTCTCTCTCCAGCACTTTATCATCATTTTATTATCAGCATTATCTTACTGACTTTCTCCCTCTTCTCTTTCTCTCTCTCTCTCTCTCTCTCTCCTCAGCACTATCATCAGCATTACCTTATTGACTCTCTCTCTCCTCCTCTCTCTCTTTCTCTCTCAAGGCCGAACGACCTATGAAGGACCTCAGTATCAGTGTAATCTATGTATCTGTAATTGTTCTGTATTACATTACACCTCCCATTCATTTACCTCTCTCTCTCTCTCTCTCTCTAATTCATTCATATGTTCTCTCTCATCCTCTGACTCAATTATCCTTCCTCTTTCCCTCCCTCCCTCCCTCCTTCTCCCCTTGACTCACCCTCTACCCTCCCTCCTCCCTCCATCCCCCCTTCCTTCTCTCCCTCCTTCCATGCCTCCC
This sequence comes from Coenobita brevimanus, assembly GCF_032717465.1. Lineage (NCBI taxonomy): Eukaryota > Metazoa > Arthropoda > Malacostraca > Decapoda > Coenobitidae > Coenobita > Coenobita brevimanus. The sequence continues at coordinate 1,491,963 of NC_136991.1, forward strand.
TCCCTCAATGACTCATTTCCTAACACTCCTTCGCTCTCTATTTCCTCAATACCATATCGGTCTCAATACTACTCAGGAAAATTGTTTATCTATCAATTTACCTATCTATCTATCTGTCTATCTCTCCATCCATCTATTTATCTATCTATCCATCCATCTATCTGTATCTATTGATCCATCCATCCATACATCTATCTATATATCTACCACTATTTCTTTTTTTCATGTTTACCCACCTCTCTACATTCCTCTTTTACCTACCTACCAACCTATCAATCCACCTACCTACCAAACTACCTACCTACCTACCTACTTACCTACCTACAAATCCATCTACCTACTCACCTACCTAACCCACCTCCTTCTCTCCTCCCTCATTTTTACCTCATCTTTCTTACCTACCGACACAGCCATCGATCTTCTCGTTTTCACTCTCCATCTAAGTCTCAGAGAAAAGATACCACAGTCACAAAATACCTCAGAAATTAATGGCTTGGAATGGATCAATAATTCTCTCTCTCTCTCTCTCTCTTCTCTCTCTCTCTCTCGTCGAAAATTATACACACCCATTAATTCTCTCTCTCTCTCACACACACACACACACACACACACACACACACACAGCAGGTTCGATAATAAAGGACTACCTGTCTACTTACACTACTTACCATTTTTAATCTACCTACCTACCTACCTACTTCTTTACCTACCTACCCGCCTTCCTACTTACCTTTCCATACTTACCTACCTACTTACAGTATTTTTACCTACCTACCTACTTACCTACCTCATTCCTTTTCCTTCCTTTCCTACCTACCTACCTACTTACCTTTCCCCATCTACCTTTCATTTCCCTTTATGGTTTACTAACTACCTACTTCTCTTTCCTAACCTACCTACCTTTCCTTACCTACTTACATACCTATCTACTCAACTCCTTTCCATACCTACCTACCTACTCACTCCCTTCCGTACCTACCTACCTTCCTACTCACTCCTATCAATATCTACCTACTCCTTTCCTTACTTACCTACCGACCCTGGACTATCCTTACCTACCTACCTACTCACTCCTTTCCATACCTACCTACCGACTCACCACTATCCTTACCTACCTACCTACTCACTCCTTTCCATACCTACCTACCTACCTACCTCCTCACTCCTTTCCATACCTACCTACCGACTCACCACTATCCTTACCTACCTACCTACTCACTCCTTTCCATACCTACCTACCTACCTACCTCCTCACTCCTTTCCATACCTACCTACCTTCCTACTCACTCCTTTCCATACCTATCTACTCCTTTCCTTACCTACCTACCTACTCACCACTATCCCTACCTACCTACTTACCATATATCATTCTAACACATTATATCTCCATTCATTTTTCATCTTGTACCTTTCACTTCCCTCTCCCTCCTCTCTCTCTCTCTCTCTCTCTCTCTCTCTCTCCTGACTCATGGTCCTACTCTAATCAACTGACTCACCCTCCCTCCCTCTCTCTCTCTCTCCTTCCCTCCCTCCCTCTCTCTCTCTCTCCCTCCCTCCCTCTCTCCAAGTTATTGAACAGCAGGGGGATTAATGAGGGGAGAGAGAGAAGGGAAAGAGGGGGAAAGAGAGGGGAGAGAGAGGGAGAGAGGAAGGAAAAAAGCGTGAATGATGGCAGGGAGACAGAGTAACGGAGGAGTGATTGGAGAGAGAGAGAGAGAGAGAGAGAGAGAAACAAATAAGAGGGACTGACCACACACACACACACACACACACGCGATCACCATGCACATAGCTACACCAACACGTAATGGCACAAACGCACACACATCCTCACGCACATGAAAGTACGTGTGCACATATATTTCCTGTCACATGGGAGAGGGGAGAGAAGTAATGGCAAAAGGAGAGAGAGAGAGAGAGAGAGAGAGGGGGGGGAGAAGAGGGGGAGAGGGGAGGAGAGGGAGAGAGTGGGGAGGACGACAAGGTAGAAGGAGAAAGAGGAGGGAATAGGAGAGAGGGAGGGGAGGAGGAGAGGGAGAGAGAGGGGAGGAGAGGGAGAGAGAGGGGAGGAGAGGGAGAGAGAGGGGAGGAGAAAGAGGGTAGAAAGAGGAAGAGGGGGAGGACAGGAGGGACTTAGAGGGACGAGGGAGGGGACAGGAAGAGAAGAGGGAGAGGAACGGAGGGAAAGCAAGGAGTGAAATTTTGGAAAGAAGAGGGGAATGGGAGAAGACGGGGAGGGAGGGAGAGGGAGGTAGGAAAGAGGGGAGAGGGAGACAGGAAGGAAAAAGTTGAAGTGGGAGAGAAGGACGAGGGTGGAGGGAAAGAGAGGACGGAGGGAAGGTAAAGAGAGGGGAGGAAAGATGATGAGAGGGAAAGGGAAAGATGAAGAAAGGGAAAGGGAAAGATGAAGAGAGGGAAAGAGAAAGATGAAGAGAGGGAAAGAGAAAGATGAAGAGAGGGAAAGAGAAAGAGAGGGTTGGAGAGGGGAAGAGAGGGGAGTGGAAGAAAAAGAAAAAGGAAAGACAAGGGAAGGAAAATAAAGAGGGGTAAGGAAGGAAGGAGGTGGAGGAGAGAGAGAAAGGGAGGGAAGGCAAAAGGAGAGGAGGGAAGAATGAGGCATGGACGAAAAGAAGGGAGTGAGATATTGGCAAAAGAAGGGAGGAGGAGGGGAGAGGGAGGGGGGAGGAGGGGAGAGGGAGGGGGGAGGAGGGGAGAGGGAGGGGGGAGGAGGGGAGAGGGAGGGGGGAGGAGGGGAGAGAGAGGACGGGATGAAACAGGGGAGAGATATTGGCAAAGGAGGGGAACAAGGGAGAAGAGGGAAGAATAAAGGAGACGGGGGGAGTGGAAAGGAGGGGAGGAAAATTAAGAGGGAATGGAAGGGGAGGGAGGGGAGAAAAGGGAGGAGGGGAGAGGGAAAGGGGGGAGAGAGGAAATGGCAAAGTGAGGGGGAAGTAGAATATGGAAGGATGATGGAGAAAGGGGAATGAAAAGGGGAGGGAGAAAAGGGGGGAAGGGAAAGGGTGAAAAGCAATGAGAGGGGGAGAATGAGAGGATGAAGAAGGGAGAGAGGAAACGAAAGGGATAGAAGGAATGAAAAGGGAGAAGAAAACGGGAGGAAAGAAGGAAGGCGAGATGGGAAGTGGGATACAGAAGATAAAGGACGATGAAAGGGAAGGGAAGGGAAGGGAAGGGAAGGGAAGGGAAAGGGAAGGGAAGGGAAGGGAAGGGAAGGGAAGGGAAAGGGAAGGGAAGGGAAGGGAAAGGGAAGGGAAGGGAAGGGAAGGGAAGGGAAGGGAAGGGAAGGGAAAGGGAAGGGAAGGGAAGGGAAGGGAAAGGGAAGGGAAGGGAAGGGAAGGGAAGGGAAGGGAAGGGAAAGGAAAGGAGAGAGGAGAGGAGAGAAGGGAGAAGGGGAGAAAGAAGGGAAAGGCTAATGAAAGGAGCAGGAATGTGAGAGGGGGAGAGAATGTGCTTGAGAGAGGAGGAGGAGGAGGAGGAATAAAGGAGAGGGAGAGGGAAAACTGGAGAATTTTCTTTTTTAGTGTTCTTGTTACTTCCAAACGGTCTTACACACACACACACACACACACACACACACACACACACACACACACACACGAATTAAATGATAGTTTTCATCCCGTACTATTATTACCAAGTTTTTTTATTATTATTATTTTTTATTATTATTGTTATCTCCAGACGATTTTACTCAGCTCAGGAAGGCTTTTTCGAATTAATGGAAAGGTTAGACACAGTCTTCATTAACCCCCTCACTGCTTACAGGCTGGTAGTGAAGCAATAGTGTAGTAGTAGTTGTAGTAGTAGTAGTAGTAGTAGTGGTGGTGGTCGTAGACTATAGTAGTAGTAGTAATGGCAGTAGTAGTAGTAGTAGTAGTAATGGCAGTAGTAGTAGTAGTAGTAGTAGTAGTAGTAGTAATGGCAGTAGTAGTAGTAGTAGTAGTAGTAGTAGTAATGGCAGTAGTAGTAGTAATGGCAGTAGTAGTAGTAGTAGTAGTAGTAATGGCAGTAGTAGTAGTAATGGCAGTAGTAGTAGTAGTAGTAGTAGTAGTAATGGCAGCAGTAGTAGTAGTAGTAGTAGTAGTAGTGGCAGTAGTAGTAGTAGTAGTAGTAGTAGTGGCAGTAGTAGTAGTAGTAGTGGTAGTTGTAGTAGTAGTAGTAGCTGTAGTAGTAGTAGCAGTAGTAGTAAATAGTAATAATAATAATAATAATAATAATAATAATAATAAAAATCATTATAAATGAGGTCGTCGGGCTGAAGGGGTAAAGACAAACCCAAAATCAAGAAATAACCATCCACTCATAGGATAGGAGATAAGGTTGTGGAAAAGATATAAAGAGATAAGATGATTACTGGAGAGAGAGAGAGAGAGAGAGAGAGAGAGAGTGGGGGGGGGGGAGTGGCAGGATTAGAGGGTGTTCCTTGATTACCGTACCTCACCGAATATTCTCTCTCTCTCTCTCTCTCTCTCTCTCTCTCTCTCTCTCATTTATTTCCATGCAACAATATTTTTCTACCATTTCTCTCTCACTATTTTTCATTCACCTGTGTAGCCATCCTTCCCTTCCTTCTTCCCTTTCTCCCTCCCTCCCTCCCCCCTTTCCTTCCTTCCTCCCTCCTTCCCTTCCATTCTATTTTCTGCCTTGCTCAAAATCTCAGCATTATCTTCTTTTCTTTCTTTATTCTCTACTAACTAGTCACCTTCTTTGCCATTCCTTTCAACCAGCTCCCTTCCTTCCTTCCCTCTCTCCTTCCTTTTTTCCTTCCTTCCCTCTCCTTCCTTTTTCCCTCCCTCTATTTTTCCTTCCTTCCCTCTCTTTCCTTTTTTCCTTCCTTCCCTCTCTCCTTCCTCTTTTCCTTCCTTCCCTCTCTCCTTCCTCTTTTCCTTCCTTCCTTCCCTGCAGTTACGAACATAAAATTAACTTGGTGACTATCCTCTGAGACATCCCACCCTTTTTCTTCCTTCCTTCCTTCCTTCTCTCCTTCCTTCCCTCCCTCTTCCTCTAAACTCTCTTCTTTCTTCTATCTCCTACTCCTTCCTCAACCTCCTGTTACTCTTCCTCCTCCTCCTCCTCCACCCTCAACCACTCTTCTTCCTCCTCCCCTCCCCCACCTCATCCGGGTTTTCCCTCCATTTTAGTCGTTCTCAAGGTCATGGAGGGAGGGAGGGAAGGAGGAACAGATGGGCGTAGAAGGAAGGAAGGAAGGAAGGAAGAAAGGAAGGATGGATATATGGAAGGAAAGGAGAAATAGCGGAAAGATGGATGTACGGAAGAAGGGAAGGAAGGAAGGAAGGAAGGAAGGAAGGAAGGAAAGAAAGGCAGAGGAAAGGAAAATAAGTGAGACAGGAAGCAAAAGGTGAAGATGATAAATGGGAGACGAAAAGGAAGAATGAAAAAAAAAGGGAGAGAGAGAGAGAGAGAGAGAGAGAGAGAGAGAGAGAAAATGGGAGGGAGAAAGAAGGACGAGATGAAGGGAAGAAAAGAAAAGGAGTAGAAGGAAACTGAAAAGGGGAGGGGAGGAGAGAGGAAGAAAGGGAGGGAATGGAAGGAGAAGACGAGGGAGGGAGGGAGAAATGAAGAGGAAGGGAGGTAAGGAGAAGTGAAAAGCGAAGTGGAGGGTGGAGGGAAGGAGAGAAGAGGGATGGAGGGAAGGAGAGACGGGGAGGGGTGGAGGGAAGAAAGGAGGGGAGGTAAATCAGGACAGGCAGGTATGTGTGTGGGGGGAGGGAAGGGGGAGGATGAGGGGGTGGGGGAGAGGAAGGAACGTTGAAGGGGGTGGGTAAGTGACAGAGAGGGGGGAGGGGGAGGGGAGAAGAAAGAGAATGAGAGAAAGCGGGGAAGAAAGGGAGGGAAGGTGTGTGTGAGAAAGAGGGAGGGATAGTGTGGATGACAAAGAAGGTAAGGTCCGGGGAGGGGAGGGGAGGGGAGGGGAGGGAAGGGAAGGGAAGGGAAGGGGAGGGGAGGGGAGGGGAGGGGAGGGAAGGGAAGGGAAGGGGAGGGGAGGGGAGGGGAGGGGAGGGGAGGGGAGGGAAGGGAAGGGAAGGGAAGGGGAGGGGAGGGGGAGGGGAGGGTCTGGAGCACATCGGCGCCTGTGTGGCCTTGGGAGGGAGGAAGGAAAATAGAGGGAGGGAGGGAGGAAATGGGGGAGGGGAGGACAGAAGGAAGGGATGGAAGGGGTGGGAAGGTAAGGGAGAGAAGAGGGAAGAAATGGGAGGAAAGTAAGGAGGTAGGAAGAAAAACATTGGGTGGGGGAGGGACGAAACTGCTGCATATTTCACGTTTCTTGTTTCACTGTATTTCACGTATCTTCTGTTTCACTGTATTTCACGTATCTTGTTTCACTGTATTTCACGTATTTTGTTTCACTGTATTTCACGTATCTTCTGTTTCACTGTATTTCACGTATCTTGTTTCATTGTATTTCACGTATCTCGCTTCACTGGATTTCACGTATCTTCTGTTTCACTGTATTTCACGGATCTTGTTTCACAGTAATTCACGTATATTCTGTTTCACTGTATTTCACGTACCCTGTTTCACAGTAATTCACGTATATTCTGTCTCACTGTATTTCACGGATCTTGTTTCACAGTACTTCACGTACCTTCTGTTTCACTGGATTTCACGTATCTTCTGTCTCACTGTACAATTCACGTTATCTTGTTTCATTGTATAATTCACGTATCTTCTGTTTCAGTCTACTTCCACCATCTTCTGTTTCAGGAAAGGAAGGAAGGAAGGAAACGAAGGACAACGGAAGGAAGGACGGAAAGAAGGAAGAGGGAGGAAGGACGACAGGCAAATGGGAAGGAGGCCATGGAGTGAGAGCGAGATGAGGGTGGAAGGAAGGAATGAGAGAGAGAGAGAGAGAGAGAGAGAGAGAGAGAGAGAGAGAGAGAGGTATGGGAGCAAAAACAGATGGAGACAAGGAGGGAGAGAAGTGACAGGGAGATAACGGAGAAAAAATAAGACAGAACTAGAGGCGAAATGATGACAAGAAAGAATGACTCTCTCTCTCTCTCTCTCTCGCGCACGCACACACACACACACACACACACAGACACACACACACACACACATCCTGCCAGAGATATTTAAAAAAAAAAAAAAAAAAAAAAAAGGAGGAGGAGGAGGAAGATGGAGAGAAAGGAGGGAAAGAGAAGAGAAAGGAAGGGATGAAAGACGGACAGGTGGAAAGGTGTTAAAAAAAAAAAAAAAAAAAAAAAAAAAAAAAGAGGGTAGGGAATAGTAAAGAAGGGGGTGGGGGGGGAAGATGAGGAGAAGTGAGAGGAGAAGACAGGAAAGAGGAAAGAGAAGGAAAGAGATGGAGGAAAGAACGAAGGGGAAAAAAATAAGTCAAGAGGAATTAAGGGGATGGAAGAAAATGGCAGAGATGAGGAAGAGATTGAAGAGGAGAGAAGAAGTACAAGAATGAATGACAACCACAGGGAGAGGACAGGAAAGGGGAAAAGGTAGAGAAGATGGAAGGAAGGCGAGGGCAAAGGGCAATGGGGAAGGAGGGAAGGAGGAAGGGGTGGAGGGTGGGTAGTTTGATGGATGGATGGAGGATGGAAGGGAAGAGAAGGGAAGGTATGGGATGGGAAGGAAGGAAGGAAAAATGAGGAAAGGGAAGAGAGGGAAGGGAAGGGAAAGAGTGAGGGAGGGAAGAAGAACGGAAGAGAAGGGAAGGGAAAGAGTGAGGGAGGGAAGAAGAACGGAAGGGAAGGGATGGGGAGGTATGGGATGGGATGGGAAGGACAGAAGGAAAAAAGGAGGGAAGGGAAGGGAGGGGAAAGAATGAGGGAGGGAAGGAGAAAGGAAGGGAAGGGAAAAAAAGGAAGGGAAGATCAACAAAGGAACGAAGAAGGAAAGGGAGGAGGGAAGAGTAAAATGGAAGGGAAAGGAAAGGAAAGAAGGAAGGGACAAAAGAATGCCAGCTAAATGCATAACCAACAAAAACAACAACAACACCAGAGACACCTTACCACATACACCCATTCTACCAGTTAGATTAGTT
>NC_136991.1:1505000-1510000 GCF_032717465.1 Coenobita brevimanus
CTGTGTAGAGGATGACTATATGAAGTGTGTGGATGGTGTCTATAGGAACCTCTTGAAGATGCTAGTAAGATGGTGCTCTTGGGAGATTAGACAAGGGCAAGGCTGGGTCGTGAGGGAATGCAGTGGTAGAGGATGTGTGTGTGTGTGTGTGTGTGTGTGTGTGTGTGTGTGTGTAACTGGGAGGTTTGTGTGGTCCTGTGATGTCTTATACCACGCATTATATACAGATCCACACAGAGGTCACCATTTTCTCTCTCCTAAACTGATGCATATATAGCAGAATTGTAAAGTGTAATAAGGAAAATAAATTACTGAAGAGAATGTGTAACGAACCGGAGAAAACAGGCCACAGGGTTGAGAGAGAGAGAGAGAGAGAGTCCATCCCATCACCATTAACCCTCTCCTCAACAGGTCAACTCTAGCAGTAGACGACAGTAAAATATAATCCATACTCTTTTTACTTTAACTTGGCCTAAAATAGTAGAACTGCCATCTCACCATCTTGAATGCTGAATTGAAACAAGAGATCAGCACTAGAATAAGGTGCTAGTCACGAAGAAGTGCTGTGGAAAGGATGTAGAGTCGTAAAACTTGTTCACCACTGAGCTGTGTGAATTAAGCTGCAAAAGGACGAAAATCTGGGCCAAGTTAAAGTGAAAGGAGAATAGCTATGTATCTGAATATTCCACCTTTTCCTCCTCTGCTGCCACTCACCTCCTTATTCTCCTCATCCTTGTGCTCCTTGCGTTCCTTGGTGGTCAGGAGCTGTTCCTTGATGGAGGCCACACTCGCCGGCGCGGGTGTGGGCGCGGGTGCGGGTGCGGGGGCCTGAGTGGGCGCAGGGTTGGAGGCGGGGGCGGGTGCGGGGGTGGAGTTGGCGGTGGTGGGGGGTGGAGGGGGTGCGGTGGAGGGGGCGGTGAGAGGGGCGGAACCTCCTCCCCCTCCCCCTCCTCCTCCTCCTCCCCCTACCCCCACTCCCCCTCCCCCTCCACTGGTGCTGTCCGCCTTGAAGAACATCTCCCTCTTGCTCTGCAGCTGCAATAATACCAGATAAGACATTAGTGACCACAAACACAAACCTCCACATTAATTAAGGCCTATGTAAAGAGACTACCAGCTTTGTCTGCCATCAAGCCCTATTCTGGAGACTCATGTTACTAGACACAAATGATGGCACAGACGGCCTCATGGGTAGAACAATATGAAAGGCAGAATAGAAGAAAGAAAAAAAGAAAGGAAAAAGAAGGAAAAGGTTGGACCAAAGGCTAGTGGAAATCAGCAAAAAAAAATATATATACATATTCTCTCCAGTAAACACATTAAAGGAAGCTAAAGTCAAGATGCGTTCATTCTGAGACGCCTGGACACAAGGGTTTCAAAGACTGGATGTCGCTGGCAGATGGAAAAAGAGAGTGAGAAGGGCAATGGCAATATCGTAGTAACAATACCAATAGTAACTGCATTAGTTATACTACTACTATTATTACTGCTACTACTACTACCGCTATTACTGCTACTACACCTACCACTACTACTAATTATAATAAGAAGAAAATGAAGAAGAAGGACCACCACCACCACCACCAACAACAACAACAACAGCAACAACACTCGACGCCTGCACACTCTTTTCTATCATTTGGCGTCAATGGATTTCCCAGCCATGCAACATCCCCCCCCCCCTCAATTTCTACATCACGGGAGTTACGCACCTGCTTGCTCAACAGGTGTGGGATTCATTAGGCAATATAAACACAACATTTCCTCTGCCTCACCTCTGAATCTTAAGTACATCTTTGAAATATGAGGAAATAGTCTGTAATGCCGCTCTTCTAAATACTACTACTACTACTACTACTAAAAATATAATAATAATAATAATAATAATAATAATAATAATAATAATCCCCTTCTCACTGCTACACAGGGCCTAATAAAAAAAACTGTCCATTAACTTCCCCCCCCCTCCAAAAAAAAAAAGAAAGATACCAGACATTTTTCTTTGCTATTAGATTATACAGTTTTTTTACGCTTCGAGATGATGATCATGATGATGATGATGATGACGTAACTGGTAGTACATATAAGTGAGTCGGTTGATGATGATGATGACGCAACTGGCAGTATATATAAGTGAGTAGGCAGGATGATGCTGATGATGCTGATGGTGATGGTGGTGATGGTGATACTGCTGCTGATGATGCAAGTGGTGGTGTGTAAGTGAAGCCATTGTACTTCACTGTTGCCTCATCCACGCCATCACTGCTGTATTTAACCTTGTACACACACGCACACACACACTAGCACAAACACACACACACTAGCACAAACACACACACACCAGCACAAACACACACAAAGACTAGCACAATAACGCACACAAACAAACACGACACAAATACCCACAGACAGGCCGACTAGCACAAATACGTACAGACAAATACGCACACAGACAGGCAGACTAAAACACGCACACAAACAGACTAGCACAAATACGCAGACACAGGCTAGCAAAAATACGCACACAGACAGACAGACAAACACTAGCACAAATATTACTCTGCTTTGTAGCATGTATTAGACAACATGAAAGTAAAATGGAGACTGGTGAATTTATAAGTTTGTCTCTCCATGCGTAGAAAAACAGTAAAACACAGACACACACACACACACACACACACACACACACACACACACACACACACTGATCAAAAGTAGACTTCAATTAATCAAAACATCCTCCCATATTCTCACCACGATTCTTTCTTTCCTGTTTTCAATTCGGCGATAAATAAATAAAATAAAGTATTACATTCCTTTACTACCCTAGCACCTTAACTCATTACATCACCGGACGTCCGTAATGGTTACCACCCAACGTTGTAAACGGTTCTCTGGGAATAAGAAACCATTTGGCCCGTCACTTGTGTAGTGTCACCTTAAGACAGCACTACATCAGATAAGTGGATGGTAAGCTCGTCCATCCCTTACACATGCAATACGTTGGGGTGTACCTGCACTATGTATATGTATGTAAAGAGACAGACATACAACAGTTGGGTGTAAACACACATAGATAGATATATCCAGACAGACATACACAGACAGACAGATGCACACATATACAGATAGATAGATACAGACATACACACAGACACAGATAGATACATACATACAGGCAGACAGGGTTAAGATATAACCTCCATCAATATTATTGATTTGGAAATAATTATTGGAAATAGTAGTAGTAGTAGTAGTTAGTAGTAGTAAAGTAGTACGGTGGTAGTAGAGTAGTAGTAGTAGTAGTAGTAGTAGTAGTAGTAGTTGTTGTTGTTGTTGTTGTAGTTGCAGCAGTAATAGTAGTCGTAGTAGTAGTAGTAGTAGTAGTAGTAGTAGCATCATCATCATCATCATCATCATCATAATAATAATAATAGTAGTAGTAGTAGTAATAGTAGTAGTAGTAGTAGTAGTAGTAGTAGCAGCAGCAGTAGTAGTAGTAGTAGTAGTAGTAGTAATAATAATAATAATAATAATGAAAATGGACTCACACCTGGAGTGATACCCGTGTCACACCGGATACCAGAGATAAGGTCATTCTCTCTCTCTCAACCATTCCTCCCCTCCCATCACTCTCTCTTTCATGCCTTTCTCTCCATCTTTCATTCTCTTTCCTCCCTCTTTCCCTTCTTGCCCATCTGTGTGTGTGTGTGTGTGTGTGTGTGTGTATGTGTGTGTGTGTGTGTGTGTGTGTGTGTGTGTGTGTGTGTGTGTGTGTGTGTGTGTGTGTGTGCGCGTGCGTGCGTGCGTGCGTGCGTGCGTGCGTGTGTGTGTGTGTGTGTGTGTGTGTGTGTGTGTGTGTGTGTGTGTGTGTGTGTGTGTGTGTGAGAGAGCCTTCCTAACACCTCTTCCTCTCCGATTTATCTTCCTGTATGTTACCGAAGCAAAGTATGTTGATTAAAAAAAAAAAAACACTACAGACAAATAACAAACAAGAGACGGTCACAAATTTAAAAATAAATAAATAAATAAATCGCAGAGGCACAAGTGACACGACATCAAAACCAAGCAGAACTGGGAGCAATAGAACACTAACAACGCTTGGCCTAACAAACTAACAACCCGAGAGAGAGAGAGAGAGAGAGAGAGAGAGAGAGAGAGAGAGAGAGAGAGAGAAACCTTGGAAATGTTATGGTAAGAGCACAGGATACGCAAAGTGCTATTTGTACTGAGAGAGAGAGAGAGAGAGAGAGAGAGAGAGAGAGAGAATTTGCTACGAGAATTAAAAACGATGATGATGATGATGATGATGATGATAATAATAATAATCTATCTATCTATCTATAGCCCGACGCCCTAATCCCGCAAAGGGTGGCCGCAGACAAAACGCCTCCAAGTCACTCTGTCACCCACCATTTGACTCCCCTCCCCCCAACTCACCCCCCCCTCCCTCATATACCTCTCAACTCCATCCCTCCACCTCATCCTCGGTCTACCCCTCCCTCTCCCTCCCTCCACCTCACCTACATACACCCTCTTAGTCAGTCTTTCATTCTGACTAATAATAATAATAATAATAATAATAATAATGGAAATAACAGAATGTGTGTGTGTGTGTGTGTGTGTGTGTGTGTGTGTGTGTGTGTGTGTGTGTGTGTGTGTGTGTGTGTGTGTGTGTGTGTGTGTGTGTGTGTGTGTGTGTGTGTGTGTGTGTGTGCAGGCCTTCAAGTACATCTTTACGGGGTGGCTCAAAAGTCATCGCATTCCTACCTCAAACATCCAAGATTCCCCCCCCCCCATCTACCACAGTCCGCCATCTTGCTTTATTCTTTCACCTCCCAGATGATTCTCTCTCTCTCTCTCTCTCTCTCTCTCTCTCTCTCTCTCTCTCTCTCTCTCACAAACACACACGAAAGCAATCACTCCTCCCTTCCATCATTCACTTCTATCATTCCTCTCTCTCTCACATGAACGAAATCACTCCTCTCTTCCATCACTCA
>NC_136991.1:1520000-1542500 GCF_032717465.1 Coenobita brevimanus
TGGAAAGCAAAATGGTGGATGATGATATAAATACACACATCTCCTTACCCATATACATACATACATACATACATACAGATACATATATAAACAGATACATATATAAACTGATACATACATAAATAGATACATACATACATACGCACATGCCTACACACACCTCACCGTACCCCACATATACATACATACAGATATATGAATAGATAGATACATAGACAGACAGATAGATAGAGACTGATGGATAGAATACAACACACCTCCCCCGACCCTACCCCATCCCTGTCCTCACTTATACATAAATATATTGTTCATAAATACATATATACAGATAAAGGGAGAGACAGATATGTACACAGACAGGGAGAGACATATATATACATAGAGAGAGAGAGAGAGAGAGAGAGAGAGAGATCAACATGGGAGGTGAAAGGTACAGCATCCCCCCCACGCCCTATTTCCCCCTCGCCCTCTCCCTATCCTTCCATCCCTCCCACCCCCTCTCCCTTCTCCTCTCACCCTCCTCTCTCTCCCTCCCTTCCCTCCATCCCAGACGTCCTCACCTTTCCTCCCAATCCACCTCTCCCTCCCTCCCTCCCTTCGTCTCTCCCTTAACACCTGTTCCATTTTCCCTTACTCTAGGCCTTGTTCTTAAATGGAGGGGGTTGAGAGTAGGGGAGAGAGAGATTTTATGGTGGGAGTGAGAGATAGATAAATAAATAGATAGACAGATAATAGAGAGACACATTAAAGACAGATGGAGGAAGAAGTGGAGGAAGAAAGTGATAAAGATGAAGGGAGGGAGATGAAGAGGGAAAAAGACAAATAAATTAATAGATATAAATAGACAGATAGAGATAATATAAATGCAGATACTGATGGATAGACATAGGATGATCGCTGCATATGGGTATAATGGGGAGGAAAAATATACACAAGCAGATAGATAGACAGATAGAGATAGACAGATAGATAGATAGATGGAGAGATAAGACAGAAAGACACAGATATGCAGAAAGACAGACAGGCTTTATCGTCTTAGCTGAACCCTCTCTCAAAACGGGAGAGAGAGAGAGAGAGAGAGAGAGAGAAATACAATACAGATAAACCTACAGATAAGATACCGCAATTAAACATCTTCAGGTAATAGAAGACCTGTAATCAAAGGGACAGGTAGGGACAGGTGTGAAAGAAGATGTAGTTTTATCCAAGTCCTTCACTGCTGACTTTACGATGTTTTAAGATTCTTTGACATGAGTGGCAAAGAAATGCGCTCTGAAGTTTTTATTTATTATCATTATTATTACATTATTATTATTATTGTTATTAATGTGTGTGTGTGTGTGTGTGTGTGTGTGTGTGTGTGTGTGTGTGTGTGTGTGTGTGTGTGTGTGTGTGTGTGTGACCAGGTGTGTTAGTCAAGGTGTAAGTGGGTATAGGTTTACATGGGAAGGTGTGAGTGGACAAAAGGAGAAAAATAGAGTTGGTAGAGGAGGGTTGTTGTGTTGGCATAAATAGTGGCTGTGTGTGTGTGTGTGTGTGTGTGTGTGTGTGTGTGTGTGTGTGTGTGTGTGTGTGTGTGTGTGTGTGTGTGTACGTTCCAGCGGAGTTAAGAGAGCGTGATGAGGTTAGATGGGCGTACATGAACGTGGGCGTCCGTGGGTGGTGGGGAGGGGGAATGGGGAGGGGAGGGGAGGGGAGGGGAGGGGAGGGGAGGGGAGGGGAGGGGAAGGGGAGTAGGTGGGGAGGATAAAGGTGGACATGGGTGGTGGATGGGTGGGTCGGTGGTAGTGGTGGGAGGGGGAAGAGATTAGGAGGGGGGGTTGGTATGGGTGGGGGAAGAATATGGGGGTAGAGGGAGGGGTAAAGGTGGCTATGGGTGGGAGAAGATGTAGGTAAGTGATTGTAGTGGGTGGATAAGTGGGCGGAGAGGTGCAGATGGTCGGGGTGGGGGTGGGAGTGGGGGTGTGGGCCAGTGCAGTGACCGTGGGTAGGTAGGTGTAAGTGGGGGGGTGGAAGTGGGTGTAGGTGGGGGTGAAAGTGGGTGTAGGTGGGGGGTGGAAGTGGGTGTTGGTGGGGTGGAAGTGCGTGTACGTAGGGATGAAGATGACTATAATATGGGTGGGTGGAAGGGTGTAGGGACCTTGAATTAGTGAGTGTAGGAGGGTAAAGTGGATAGGTAGGTGGGTGGGTGCAAAGGGACATAGCTGTGTGTGTGTGTGTGTGTGTGTGTGTGTGTGTGTGTGTGTGTGTGTGTGTGTGTGTGTGTGTGTGTGTGTATGATAGTGAGTGAGTGAGTGAGTTCAGTAACCTTGACTATCTAAGTGGGTGTAGGTGGATAGGTGGGTGGAGTGGGCGACAAGAAGGACAAGTGGGGGTGAGGGTGGGGTGCGGTGGGGTGTGGGGGCAGGGGTGACCTACTGCAACATACATCAACACCACCACTGCCTGACGGGTTGCAGAAGGGGGGGGGTAAACAAGGAGGGGGGGAGGGATGGCGACTATATGGCTTGGTCAGTGTGGTACTTGTGTCTCACTTGGGGACACGAGAAGAAGAGAAGACAGAGGAGACGAGAGAAGAGAGGAAGAGGAGGAGGAGGAGGAGGAGGAGAGGAGAGGAGAGGAGAAAGAGAACAAGGATCCAATGGAAGAAAGAGAGGAGGAGTGGACAGTAGAAGAGAGAAGAGAGGAAGAGGAAAGGAGAGGAGAGGAGAGAAAAAGAAGGGAAGAGAGGGGGAGGGAAGATGGAGACGGAGAAAAAGGGTGGAGATGTAGAAGAGGAAAAGGAGGAAGAAAGCGATAAAGGGAGAGGAAAAAGGAGTAAGAGGGAGAGGGAAAGAAAAAAGGAAGGAAGGCTAAGAGAAAATGTTATGAATGAAGACGAAGGAAAAGGGAGAGTAAAGAAAGAAGAATAGGAAGGAGATGAATGATAACGAAAGAAGTGAGGAAGGAGGTAAAGGGAGGGAGGGAGGAAGGAAGGGGAAGGAGGAAGGAAGGGGAAGAAGGAAGGAAAGGGAAGGAGGAAGGAAGGGGAAGGAGGAAGGAAGGGGAAGGAGGAAGGAAAGGGAAGGAGGAAGGAAGGGGAAAGAGGAAAGAAGGGGAAGGAAGGAGGAAGGAAGGGAAGGAAGGAAGGGGAAAGAGGAAGGAAGGGGAAGGATGATGGAAGGGGAAGGAGGAAGGAAGGGGAAGGAGGAAGGAAGGGGAAGGAGGAAGGAAGGGGAAGGAGGAAGGAAGGGGAAGGAGGAAGGAAGGGGAAAGAGGAAAGAAGGGGAAGGAAGGAGGAAGGAAGGGAAGGAAGGAAGGGGAAGGAGGAAGGAAGGGGAAGGATGATGGAAGGGGAAGGAGGAAGGAAGGGGAAGGAGGAAGGAAGGGGAAGGATGATGGAAGGGGAAGGAGGAAGGAAGGGGAAGGAGGAAGGAAGGGGAAGGAGGAAGGAAGGGGAAGGATGATGGAAGGGGAAGGAGGAAGGAAGGGGAAGGAGGAAGGAAGGGGAAGGAGGAAGGAAGGGGAAGGATGATGGAAGGGGAAGGAGGAAGGAAGGGGAAGGAGGAAGGAAGGGGAAGGAGGAAGGAAGGGGAAGGAGGAAGGAAGGGGAAGGAGGAAGGAAGGGGAAGGAGGAAGGAAGGGGAAGGAGGAAGGAAGGGGAAGGAGGAAGGAAAGGGAAGGAGGAAGGAAGGGGAAGGAGGAAGGAAGGGGAAGGAGGAAGGAAGGGGAAGGAGGAAGGAAGGGGAAGGAGGAAGGAAGGGGAAGGAGGAAGGAAGGGGAAGGAGGAAGGAAGGGGAAGGAGGAAGGAAGGGGAAGGAGGAAGGAAGGGGAAGGAGGAAGGAAGGGGAAGGAGGAAGGCGAGGAATGAAATGAAAAAGTGAGATAGGAAGGTTATGAAAGAAAAAAGAACGGAGTGAAAAAGGGTGGAAAGAAAGGGGAGAGAGAGAGAGAGAGAGAGAGAGAGACAGAGAGACAGACAGACAGACAGAGTAAAGGGGTGAGTGGCATGCAGGGTGAGGTCGAGGTCTGAGTGCCACTTGAAACCACTTCTAAGGCGCACATCTCTCTCTCTCTCTCTCTCTCTCTCTCTCTCTCTCTCTCTCTCTCTCTCACTCTCTCTCTCACCACCCAAAGAAAACAATGCCATCTTAACCCTCTGCGTCCCACTGATATCCTTGATCTTTCTTCTTGATGCGTCTAAGAGATTTTATGAGGAAACTTTTTTTTATATACTGTGTGTTCCTTGCAAGTTATTGTTATTAAATTATTATTATTATTATTATTATTATATTTATTATTATTATTATTATTATTATATTTATTATTATTATTATATTTATTATTATTATTATTATTATTATTATTTATTATTATTACTACCTCTACTACTACTACCACCACCTCTACTACTACTACAATTACAGCTACCTCTACTACTAGTACTACTACCTCTTCTACGACTACTACTACAACTACTACCTCTACTACTACTACTACCACCTCTGCTACTATTACTACGACTACTACTACCACTACTACTATTACCACTACTACTACTACCTCTACTACTATTACCTCTACCTCTACTACTACTACTATTTTAATCAGATTAGACTGTTTAAAGATGACTGGGTGATCGACGAGAAGAGAGGGGAAGAGAAAATCAAGGAAGGAATGGAAAAGAGGAAAAAGGGAAGGGAAGGGAAGGGAAGGGAAGGGAAAAGGAAAGGGAAGCTAAGGCAAAAGGAGGGAAGAGGAGGTATAAGAGGGAAACTGAAGATACAGTATAGAATGGAAGAACGGAGGAGGAGAGAAGATAGAGGAGGAAATGGAATGGAAAAGAAGGAGAGGAGTCAGGAGGAAATGGAATGGAAGAGACCTCATCAATGTGGTGTTATTGATGAAAAGGGAAGGGAAGGGGATGGAAGGGGAAAGGAAGGGATGGGAAGGGAAATGATGGGATGGGAAGGGAAAGGAAGGGATGGGAAGGGAAATGATGGGATGGGAAGGGAAAGGAAGGGAAATGATGGGATGGGAAGGGAAAGGAAGGGAAATGATGGGATGGGAAGGGAAAGGAAGGGAAATGATGGGATGGGAAGGGAAAGGAAGGGAAATGATGGGATGGGAAGGGAAAGGAAGGGAAAGGAAGGGAAATGATGGGATGGGAAGGGAAAGGAAGGGATGGGAAGGGAAATGATGGGATGGGAAGGGAAAGGAAGGGATGGGAAGGGAAAGGAAGGGATGGGAAGGGAAAGGAAGGGATGGGAACGAAAGGAAAAGACGAGAGAAAACAGGAGTGGAAAAGAGAAGGGAAGGGGAAGGAAGAGAGTGAGGGGGAAACTAATCAATACTGTATTATTGATGAAGAGGGAGGGAGGAAGGGAAGGGAGGTGTGAAGGACTATTGGGAATGGTCGTAGTGATGGTCGTAGTAGTAATGGATGGTCGTGGATAGGACAGGAGGAAAGGGTAAGGAGGGAGGGAAGGAGGGAAGGGAGAGAGAAGGGTCAAGAGGAGGGAAACCGGAAATATTTAGGAAAGAGGAGAGGCGGGGGGGAATTGAGAGAGATGGGAAGGAAATGATGAAAGATAGTAAGAAGAGGAAGAAAATGTTATGTGAGGAAGAAAGAAATATTAGAAGGAAATGGAAGGAGAGAGAGAGAGAGAACCACACGAGGACTGAAAGACGAGATACAAGGATAATATAAAGGAGAAGAAAAGAGAGGAAGAGAGCTAAAGAGAGAGGGAGGAAGAGAGAAAGGGGGTGCATATGACACCTGTGATCCGCCCTCATGACACCTGACACCATCTGGCATGACCTGACACCCCACACCACTACCACCATCACCACTCTTGTATCCTACCTCCCTCACCACCACCACCACCACCACCACTCATATCCTACCCCCCTCACCACCACCACCACTCATATTCTACCTCCTTCACCACCACCACTGCTCTTATCCTACTTCCCTTACCACCACCACTATCATCATCATCATCATCATCATCATCATCATCATCATCATCATCATCATCATCACCACCATCACCCATCATTACCACTGCTGCTCATATCCTCCCTCACTCACCACCACCACCACCACCATAACTACCACTGCTAAATACTATCACTACTACTATTACTACTGTACTTCATCATCATCACCACCATCACGAACAAATACGCTCACTATTTTCATCATAACTACTACCCTCAACTCACTATTACTACTATTTCTACTACTACTACTACAAATCATCACAGTCTTCATTCGCCTCCTTCCCGGCTTGACACCACCATTACCACTATCACCACAACTCACCTACCACCATTACCACTATCACCACCACCCACCATAGACATCCACACTGCCAAGAATCCTTACTATTTTAACTACCACAATCACCATCATCACTACCACCACCAACATCATTACCACCATCTCCAACAACCATTACTGCCACCATCACCACCACTAATACAACTACCATCATCACCAATACTACAACCACCATAACCACACCACCACCATCACTACCACAATTATCACCACTACCGTAATTACCATCTTAACCTCAAACGTCTCATCCCACGACATAAATTACGTAAACTTTGACCCTTATTGCAGAGAAAATTACACACACACACACACACACACACACACACACACACACACACACACACGCAAAATCAGTGACGGGAGAAAGTGCTTTGATTTTCGCTCAGTTGCATCGAAATACGTTCACTGTTGCTGGATGAGAATTAGTAGGGGACGAAGTAATGTGGTAAAAATAATAATAATAATAATAACAAAAATAATAAAAAAAGAATTGTAGTTTCGTGTACTTACAGCATCCTCTCTCTCTCTCTCTCTCTCTCTCTCTCTCTCTCTCTCTCTCTCCACTTATTCTATTATTAAGGCGGCCTTGTGTGTTGATGCGACGGCTCTTACACCCTCCCTCACTCCATTCCACGCCACTTACAACTCTCACTTACAACCACTTTTCCCTTCCCCGCAATGTTGCATCAGTGTCGGTGTGATATTCCCATTACACTCACAGAATAACCTTTTTATCCCCCGCCACGAGCACTTCACCGCAATGTTGCATCACTTTTTTTTTACGTCTTTTGGAAATCGACTTACTTCCACTAAACGGATATCTATTATATCTTTTTCTCTCCTTTTTTTCTTTTCATCAGTATCGCTTCGCCGCAATGTTGCATCACTTCACGTCTTTGAAAATTGTCTCACTTCCTTTAAACGTATACATTTTTCATTCCCCCCCCCCGTAACACTTCGTCTCAATGTTGCCTCTCTCTCTCTCTCTCTCTCTCTCTCTCTCTCTCTCTCTCTCTCTCTCTCTCTCTCTCTCTCTCGTGTTATTTCAGATACAGCCAAGCTACACCTAACATTTTATTCTCTCTCGCTCTCTCTCTCATGCTACCACAACCACCATTACCAACATTTTACTACTAACACCACTACCACAATTACTACTATTTCTACCACCACTACCACAACCAGCAACATTCCAACCACCACAACTACTACCAACATTATAACCACAACATCCCACTACCACAACTACCATTATAACTATTTCCAACAACACTACCACAATCAGCAACATTACTACCACCACAACAACCATCCAAACACCACCACTACCACCATCGCTCCTACCAGAAGACACTGACCTCCCCACCAACAACCACAACTACCACCACCACCATCACCTTCGCCAACCACCACCATTACTACCACCACACCCCAACAACCACCACTACCACAATTACCCCAACCACAATCAGCCCATTACACCTTCAGTCAACCACACCTTACCAACATCCTTGGAGAGAGAGAGAGAGAGAGAGAGAGAGAGAGAGAGAGAGAGAGAGAGAGAGAGCATCCGGGAGGTTTGTGATTACTCTCACGCCCTGTTCCCTCCCCTTCTCTCTCTCTCTCTAATCACCCTTTCTTTCGTCCTCCATCCTATCTTCCTTCTCCCCTCCTCCATTCTTTGTTCCTTTCCTCCCCATTTCATCTCTCCACCCTCTCTCCTTTCCTTGTTCTTTCCCTGCTTCCTTCTCTCCACATCCTTTCTTTCTTCCTTCCCTCTCTCCACTTCCTCTTCCTTTTCCTTCTATCTCTTCCTCCCTCCTTGTATCTCTCTTCCTCTCTTTTTCTCTCCCTCCTAGCATCTCTCTTCCTCTCTCCTTCCCTCCTGTTCCATCCTCCCCTCCGTCTTTCCGTACATCCACCCCCCATTACCTCACCCTCGTTCTTCTTCTCCCCCTCCTCCTTTTCCCCTCCTCAAAACTCCTCACCCTCTCCATTCTTCATTCCTCCATCTCTCCTCCTTCTTTTCTTGCCGGAAGGAGAGACGTGTAACTTCTAAGAATTACATAATATTTTCCCTCAAGGTCCACTAAGGAATTTATTTTCTGCAATCTTACTGTAAGAATGTAAACGACTGGTGGCGGGAAGAAATAAAAAAATAAACTACAATAATGATGATGATGATGATGATGATGATGATAATAATAATAATAATATTAATAATAGTAATAATAATAATCCTTTCACAATCACCAATATTATTACAATCATTATTATAACATCATTATTATTACAATTATTACCATTACTACTACTACAATACTGCCACTACTACTACTACTATTACTACTGCTAACTACTACTAACAATAATAATAACTACTAGCAATAATTTTATAATAAAGACGAGGGACCTAATTTAATGATCAAAACCTCTTCACTACATGAGATAAAAAGAAGGTCGTTTGGCAGTAAAAAATAAAATAAATAAATAAATAAATAAGTTAATGCATTTATCCCCGATGCTGGTAATTATTCAAAAGCAGGCCTCTCTCTCTCTCTCTCTCTCTCTCCTAACCAGCTTCTTCCCTCTCATTTCCTCCTCCTCCGCCCTCTCTAACCCTCCCCTCTTATGTATCTATTTTTCCTCCCTCTGTAACGAGTATCCCTCCCTTTTATCTACATCTCCCCCCCCTAGTAACCAGCCTTCCCTCCCTCCCTCCCTCTCTCCCTACCTACCTACTTACCTATCCCCTTCCACCTTCTCCTCATGTCCCTCCCTCCCTCCCTGCCTACTTCAGTTTGCACTAAAGTCGAGCAGCGAAGCATGAGATAAGCTGACCATATCCTCCCTCCCTCCCTCCCTCTCTCATTAACTTCCTCCAGGTCTCCCTTGCTCTTTGCTTTCCTCTGCACTCTTGTATTCACTTGCTTTTCCTCTCCCTCTCTCCTTGTTTCTTCTCTCCCTCCTTCCTTCCCCTCCCTCCCTCCCTCCTTCCTCTAATCTCTATCCTCATTTCCTCCAACTCCTCCACACTTTTTCAACTTCCTTCCAAACGCGTTCACTCACTCTTGCCTCTTCCTCCACCTCTTCAGTCCGATTACGTGTTTTATATCTGGAGAGAGAGAGAGAGAGAGAGAGAGAGAGAGAGCTTGGACAAACATTTAGTCGTGCTGGGTGTTATTCTTTTTTTTTTCTCTCTCTACGCTCCCTCCCATTTCCAAACGTTTCACTGTTATTTCAAAGGATCTATAGCTCTCTCTCTCTCTCTCTCTCTCTCTCTCTCTCTCTCTCTCTCTCATTTAATAATCCTCTTATCAGTTTCCGCAGCCTGCCATATTTCCTATTTTTTCTGTCTATCTATCTTCCTTATCTATCACGTTATTAATCTCCCTCTCACTCTCCATTTTCTCTTCATTCCTTCATGATCCCTCCCTTCGTCTCCCTCCCCCCCTCTCTCTCTCTCTCTCAGACACAACACTGAGTGAGGATGGGACAAAGCGCGTGATGTGGCATAGCTGAGTAGTAGTTGTGGTGGTGGTGGTGGGTGCGGTAGTTGTCATCACATTGGTAGTTGTGGTAATGGTGGTAGGTGTGGTAGTTGTGGTGATAATTATGGTATTTGTGGTGATGGTGTGGTGATGATTGTAGTGGTATAGATGGTAGTAATGGTAGCAATGGCAGTAATGGTAGGGAGGTAGTAATGGTGGTAATGGTAGCAATGGCAGTAATGGTAGCGGTGGTGGTAATGGTAGCAATGGTAGTGACGGTAGGAATGGTAGTAATGATAGTAACGGCAGTAACGGTAGAAATGGTAGTGATGGTAGCAATGGTAGTAATGGTAGGGAGGTAGTAATGGTGGTAATGGTAGCAATGGTAGTAATGGTAGCAATGGTAGTAATGGTAGCGGTGGTGGTAATGGTAGTAATGGTAGCAATGGCAGTAATGGTAGCGGTGGTGGTAATGGCAGTAATGGTAGCAATGGCAGTAATGGTAGTGGTAATGGTAGCAATGGCAGTAATGGTAGCGGTGGTGGTAATGGTAGTAATGGTATTGTCAGTTACGCCTGTGGCAGTATGACAGTCACACATCTGGATTACCGGGGCTTTTTTTACTAATATTCAAGGTCTCTCTCTCTCTCTCTCTCTCTCTCTCTCTCTCTCTCTCACACACACACACACACACACACACACACACACACACAGATGACACACAGGAACACATACACTCCCAGTCAAACACAAACACACACACGTAAACAGAACTGCAGAAACATCCTCCCAACACACACACACACACACACACACACACACACACACACACACACACACACTTAAATGCACACCTGTGTACACATCACGTAGACATACACACATTCCTGAAGAGATACACAAGAAGGTACACACTCCCAACACACACACACACACACACACACACAATCCTCCCATAACACATACACACACATCCTCTCATACACACATACGCACACATGAACACACAAACACATCCACTGGGGGGGGTCACAAAAACTGAAAGAAGGGAGGGACGGAGAGAAAGGGGAGGGGAGGAAAGGGAGGGAGGGAGGAGACGGAGTTATTTTTTGCCACTACTTGCATCTGCCTCTCCCCCTTCCTCCTCCTCCTTCCTTTCTCTCCCTCAATCTTTCCCTTCCTCAGTTTCTCCTTCACTTTTTCCTTCTATTCTCTTTTTTCTTTCTCTTCTCACCACCTCCCTCCCACCAACCCATTACCTTTCCTCCACTGGCTTCCCTCTTCCTTCTTTACTTTCCTCCATGCCTTTTCCTCTCCTTTCCTTCTTCCTCTTCTATCCCTCCCTTTCCTCCCCATTCTCACTTCTCCAGTCTCTTACTCTCTCCTCTTCCTTCTTTTCCTTCACTTTTCTCCTTCATTTTCACCCTTCCTCCTCCCCTTCCACTCCCTCCTTCCCTTCTTTTTCCACCCTTCCTCTCACTCATATTTCCTTACCTACTACTTCCTCTCTTGCACTTCCTCCTCTCCTTTCTTCTCTCCCTTCCCTCCTCTCTTTTCTTCTCTCCGTTTCCTCCTCACCTTTCTTCTCTCCCTTCCCTCCTCTCCTTTCTTCTCTTCCTTCCCTACTCTCCTTTCTTCTCTTCCTTCCTTACTCTCCTTTCTTCTCTTCCTTCCCTCCCTTCCATCCTCTCCTTTCTTCTCTCCCTTCCCTCCTCGCCTTTCTTCTCTTCCTTCCCTCCTCTCCTCTCCCTATCCTTCCTTCCTTCATTTCTTCCTCTCCTTTCTTTCCTTCTCTCCTCTCTTCGCCTATTCTTCCTTCCTTTATTTCTTCCTCTCCCCTCCCCTCCCTCTTCCCTCTTTCCTCAACCTCCTTCCTCCTCAACCAAATATTTCTCACATTTTCTAATAATTTATGTCTTCCTTTCTCAAATACCTCTCTCTCTCTCTCTCTCTCTCTCCTCTGCTCTTTCCCTATCTCCATTCCTTTCCTTCCTCCTTTTTTCTCTTCCCTTCCCCCTTTCCTCCATCCTGCATTGCTCTACTTCCTCTCTTCCTCCCTCCTCCTTTCTAATTTCCTCCCTCCCTCCTTTCCTTAACCGTCCTTCTGCTTATCTCACATTACTACTCCCCCCCCCCTCTCTCTCTCTCTCTCCTCCCAAGCGTGGCACAGGAAGTGTTGATGGACAGGAATGAAAGATGGACGGAGGGAGGGAGAGAAAGAAGAGGGAGGGAGATGGAGAGGGAGGAGGGAAGGGGAGGGAAGGGAAGGGAAGGGAAGAGAAGAGAAGAGAAGAGAAGAGAAGGGAAGGGATGGGAAGGGAAGGGAAGGGAAGAGAAGGGAAGAGAAGGGAAGGGAAGGGAAGGGATGAAAAAAAGAAAAGAGAAGAGAGGAATGAAAAGAAGCGAAATGAGATGAAAAGAAGACAGAAAATAAAACATAAGAAAACAGAACAGAAGAGAATGACAGAGGAAAGTGAGGAGAGGAGAGGGCAAGGATGGATGAATATAAAGGCAGAGGAAGGGTAGGAGAACAGAGGAGAGGAGAAGGATGGAGGGATAAAGGAAGGATAAGGGTAGATAGGGAGAGTTGTTGGCTGAATAATTAAAAGGGAGGGGACAGGGATGGGAGGTAGGAGAAGGGATGGAGTGGACTGAGGTGGAAGGAAAGGAAGGAGGGAGGGAGGGAGGGAATGGGAGGGAAAAAAGAAAGAAAAACAAAGAAAGGAAAGGAAGGAAGGAAGGAATGGAGAGGGAGGAAGGAAGGAAGAAAGAAAGGAAGAAAAGAAGAAAGGAAAGAAGGAAGAAAGGAAGGAAGGAAGGAAGGAAGGGCGAGGGTCCGTGGTCAGTAACCGAACATTCCGTGAAATATGAACTCTTCCTTCCATGGCCCCTCCCTCCATAGCTTTCCTCCAATCTCTCTCTCTCTCTCCCTCCCTCCCTTTAATTTTTCCTCCTCCCTCTCCACCTGATCCCTCTCTTTCCTCCCTCTACCTAATCCCTCCCTCCCTCCCCCCTACCTCATCTAACGTGTTGTGTCTATCCTCCCTCCCTCCTTCCTTCTTCCTTCCCTCCCTTCCTCCCTCCTTGTTTTTCCTCCCCATTCCAACAACCTCCTCTCCCCTCCATTTTCTCTCTCCATTATTCCCTCACTCTCTCCTAAAATCTTTCCTCTTTTTCCTCACAAATGTTTCCTCCTTCCTTCAGTATCCTTCCCTCCCCTCAGCCTCACATACTCTCTCCATTTTCCCCTTCCTCCCTCCCTCTCTCTCTCTCTCTCTCTCAATCCTCCATTCTTCCTCTCCTCCCTCCCCATTCCTCCCGTCCCTTCCTTTCTTCTCCAATACTTACTTTTTCACTTCCCTCACCTTCATCCATCTTTCCCTCTCCCTTCTTCTTCTTCCCTTTCCTCCTCCTCCTCTTCTTCTATTCCATCTCTTCCTTCTTCCTCCTCCTTCCTCCATCACCAGTTTAGGAAAATCTTTCTATCTATCTATCTATCTATATACCTAGGCTGCTTCCCCCAAGGAAAGGGAGGTAGCCGAGACAGGACGACTCACTCTCCATTTACTCATCCATTCAAACACATTCATTCGCATCTTAGCCCCAAAGGGAAGAACGGACAGATCCTCACCGCACCACACCGCACAAGGGTCAACTGGGCAATGCAATCAGTGACATCCGCAGCAGGGCCCGACAGCAGAACTGGTTTACCCCTGCCACATCATAACAGACCCATCCCCTTACCCGCACCTGACCTGACTAGCTGATCAGACCAAATGCGGGAGAATATCCCCTCAGGGCTGCGTCATCACTTATTCATTCACAATTTCTCTCCATTTATTTCTGTCACGCACAGCCACTCTTCCTTGCTCAACAGACATCCCTCTCGCATCCAGCGCTCTCTTCACACTGTCCATCCATCCTATTCGTGGTCTTCCTCTCAGCCTTACACCTCTCACTTCAGATCTAGTTATCTTTTTCACCAATCGCTCATTATCCATTCTCTCCATATGCCCAAACCATTGCAACACCCTCTGCTCAACTCTACCAGCCATCTCCCGAACAACTCCAGTTCTCCTTCGCACTTCATCATTTCGCACCCGATCCATACGCGTCACTCCACACATACTCCTCAGACATCTCATCTCCATTACATTCAAACTTTTCCTCTCTGCTACACCCATATTCCATGTTTCAGCCCCATATAATGCAGTCGGTACCACAACACCCTCATACAGCCTTCTCTTTACATCCATTCTAAGCGAACGACATTTAAACACTTTTTTTCATTCCTCCCAGCACCTTTCCTACTTCATTTATTCTAAACTTCACTTCTGCATCTATTCTTCCATCCACAGCAACATGTGACCCTAGATATTTAAAACAATCTACCTCCTCAAGCAACTCACCATTCAAAACTATATTCATCCCCCTACCATCTATCAACCTCGTACACTTCATCACTTTACTCTTATTCTCATTTACTTTCAATTTCCTCCTTTCACACACCCTTCCAAACTCCTCTACCAACTGTCTCAATCTCTCCTCTGAATCAGTCACCAGTGCAGTATCATCTGCAAACAGCAGCTGCTTCAGATTCCACTCTCCTCCATCAACATTTACCAGACTCAGACCACCTAAAACTCTTGCATTCACCTCCCTTACAACACCATCCATGTAAATATTAAACAACCCAGGCGACATCACACATCCCTGTCGCAGCCCCACTCTCACGGGAAACCAATCACTCACAGCATTTCCCACTCTTACACACGCTCTACTATTTACATAAAAACTTTTCACCCCTTTTAGTAACCTACGATCAAGTCCATACAATCTTAAAACAGTCCACAAAGCCTCCCTATCAATTCTATCATACGCTTTCTCTAAATCCATAAATGCCCAAAACACATCCTTGCCATTCGCTAAATACTTTTCACACACTTGTCTCACAGCAAACACCTGATCAACGCATCCCCTCCCTCTCCTAAAGCCACACTGCTCATCACTAATCACTCCCTCTGTACCCTCTCTAACTCTCATAATTAACACTCTACCATACACCTTACCTACAACACTCAACAGACTTATACCCCTAAAGCTAGTACATTCATACTTATCACCCTTGCCTTTATACAACGGGACCACACAAGCACTTGCCCAGTCAATTGGCACCATACCTTTCTCAAAGCACACATTCAACAATCTTACTAACCAGTCAACAATAGTCACTCCACCACCCTTCAGACATTCCACAGCACACCCATCCATACCTGCAGCTTTCCCTGTTTTC
Source organism: Coenobita brevimanus (assembly GCF_032717465.1). NCBI lineage: Eukaryota > Metazoa > Arthropoda > Malacostraca > Decapoda > Coenobitidae > Coenobita > Coenobita brevimanus. Next base: position 1,535,110 of record NC_136991.1, read on the forward strand.
ATCTCCTTTACTGCCTTCTCCACTTCCTCCTTCGTGATCAAAGAATCATTCAACTCTCCCAACACATTTATTCCTTGCACCCTTCCATCCGCCACAATCTCAGCCACCCTTTCCTCCTCTACATTTAACAATCTTTCAAAATACTCTGCCCATCTCTTCCTTACTGCATCCATCTCAGTTAACATCCTTCCATCCTCTGCTTTTACTCGTTCTTCCTTCCCGGACTCTCCCTTTCGCACCCTTTTCACCTCCTTCCAAAACATTTTCTTATTCTGCTGAAAATTCTCTGTCAGCCGCCTACCCCACCTCTCATCTGCTGCCACTTTAGCATCACGCACAGCCCTTCTCGCTCTATTCCTCTTCTCCTTATACCTTTCATATGACATCTCATCCTTCCTCTGCAGCCACATTTCATATGCACGTCTCTTCTCAGCCACAGCCATACTTACTTCCTCGCACCACCATTTACTTCCTTTTCTTACACCACCACCCACACGTCTCACACCACACACCTCTTCTGCATGCCCCACCACAGCACTCTTAAACAACTGCCATTCCTCCTCCACGCTGCCATTTTCCCGATCTTTCACTGCGTTCCACTCATCTTTCAATTTCTCCTGATACTCTATCTTTTTCTCTCTTTTATCCAACTCACTCACTTTCAAAACCTCCCTGCCACACCTAACCCTCCTAGCTCTCATCCATCTCTTACCTACTGTTAACTTTCCCTCCACCAGGTAGTGGTCAGACATACCTCCACCCTCCCCTCTCAGAACTCTCACATCCAACAATCTTCCTATTACATTCCTAGGAAAATAGGAAGAATATTCATATCTATTTTCAGAGTCTTTCAAAATTTTCTCTCTCTCTCTCTCAATCTCTCTCACCAACAATGTAAGAAAATAGTGGTGACATTCATCTCTTTCCGACAATCCTTCAAAGTTTCCCCGCTATATTTACAACGGTATCTGTATTTCACGTGCCGGAGGGCGTGGTGGGTGGGGTGGGAGCCTTTGTGTATTTTTTATTATTATTAGTTTAATTTAAGTCTGGCTTTTATAATCATTAGGGTTATTAGGGAGTCTCTCTCTCTCTCTCTCTCTCTCTCTCTCTCTCTCTCGTGTGTGTGTGTGTGTGTGTGTGTGTGTGTGTGTGTGTGTGTGTGTGTGTGTGTGTGTGTGTGTTTAGTTTACGGAAATCTTACTGTATTTTTGTATTATCTGTGCGTTCTCTCCTTTCCGCCTCTCTCTCTCTCTCTCTCTCTCTCTCTCTCTCTCTGCGGGTGAGTGGGAGAAGAGGAAGTCGAAGATCAAACCAACAAGCGGGAAGGAGAGACGTGAGAGAGGGAGGAAAGAAGTGTGATTGAGGGAGAGAAAGGCGAGAGACAGTGGGAGGAGAAAAGCGAGAAAGAGAGGTAGGAGAGAAGTGAGAAAGAGGGAAGAGAGAGGCAAGAAGAGGAGACTGATGGAGTGATGAAAGAGAGAGAAAAAAAAGAGAGGGGATGGAGTGGGGAGAAAAATACTATAGACACAAGTGAACAGTATAGACTAAAATACACAAAGGTAGAGAGATAGATAGATAGAGAGAGAGAGACAGAGAGAGAGATAGAGATAGACAGATAGATAGATAGATAGACAGAGAGAGAGAGAGAGAGAGAGAGGTAACAGAGCTGCAGGCAGGGAGGGAGGGAGAGAAGAATTTTCCACGTCCGGTTGTTAACTTACAAGGAGGTAGATGTTCCCTCTCTCTCTCTCTCTCTCTCTCTCTCTCTCTCTCTCAAACCGATTATCTCTTCAGCATCCAGTTTCCTTGTTTCTTTACACCTCCAACTCTCTCTCTCTGTCCCTCCCTCCCTCTCTCTCTCTCTCTCTCTCTCATATCCCTCCTTAAGCCTCTTCACCTCATCTCTCCCTCTTTCCTCCCTACACCTCCCCTCCTTTACATTTTTCCCTCCCTTCCTCTCTCCCTCCCCTCCCTCATTCTCCCCCTCGTTAGTTTCACCCAAAGCTCTCCCTCCCTCCCTTTTTTCCCTCCATCTCATTTCCCTTCCTTCTCTCCCTCCCTCCCTCTCTCTCTCTCTTTCTCTCTCTCGTCCTCTACTCAGTCTTACTTTCTTCCATTTCTGTTTCTTCATTTCCTCTCATTCCCTCTTTTCTTTCCTTCCTTCCTTTCATTTCCTATCCCTACTTGTGTGTGTGTGTGTGTGTGTGTGTGTGTGTGTGTGTGTGTGTGTGTGTGTGTGTGTGTGTTAATGAGAATAAAATTTGCATCAGTAATATGATAGGGTAAAAAGGTCTTAAGTAATTGCAGTCGCGAGAAATAAGATTCTTTTAACTACGCCCATGAAAGTAGCCTACCTCCCTTGCCGTGGGCGTGGTTCTCCCTCTCCCTATCCCTCTCTCTCTCTCTCTCTCTCTCTCTCACACACACACACACACACACACACACACACACACACACACACACACACACACACACACACACACAAAATTAACCAGCAAAACTCTACGCACCCTGCTACCCACATCTCGCTACCGAAGCCATCACAGGAAAATGCCAAAAACACCCACTCAGAGGACATCAAGCTGGACTATACTCTATATACATAATACAAGTTTCAACGCCAATATTACAGCTTATAATAAATAGCAGAGGAAAAGGTGTTACGAATTATTCAGAGGGAAGGAAGATAAGGCCCAACAGACTCCAAAATGTAAACAGCGAACGAGATTTCACTCAACACATTACGCAAGGCATGTGATAAGATAGAGGAACACACACACACACACACACACACACACACACACACACACACACACACACACACACACCTATCACCAGTCTTATGAGTCACCAGCTACAGTATATACAATTGTGTTTCGATATCAGATGGACTTTCCCCGCTCATGAAGTGTGTCAGTATTGTCTTTTTTTTTTTTTATGTAAACAATTAACTTTCGGCATTAATATTAACTTTAAGGCCCCTAGGATTCCCTCTCGCCTCAATAAAAGCATCTAACGTTAAGAAGAGAATAATAGACTTGCTCGGAATATGAGACACGTAATTTTGTAAGTTACTGAGGCGAAAAAAATAAATGCAGTTACCTCTTTCCTCAGTCTAACTCCTCCCCGCCCCCCCCCACCCCTTCACTTCCATGACGCGTTTCTCCTCCCTCTTCCTTCTTTGAGGTGATTTTCAAAGCACCTTAGGAGATATTTAGAAATCTTGGAGTATACCGTGGTTGTTTAAAAATCGACTTTAGGTAGTGAAAATAAACTGTGTAAAGACAAAACTGTAGTGAAAGGGTTGAATATTCCTTCTCAACTTTCTCTCTCTTTCGTCCCCTATAATTTTCACTCTCTCTCTCTCTCTCTCTCTCTCCCTCCCTTCCCCTTCTCACCCTCCTTAACTCAATATTCGCCATCAATGCGACTGCCCATTCTTCTTCCCCCTCCCTCCCTCCTCCCCCGATCTCTCTCTCTCTCTCTCTCTCTCTCTCTCTCTCTCTCTCTCAGCAATCCTATCATTAAACTTTTGTGATTAAAGCAAATTTTCTTATTAATGTTAAGGTCAAACTGATTAGCAAGGACAAGATTATTAATCTCTCTCTCTCTCTCTCTCTCTCTCGTTCAATTATCTCTTTCCCTCTCAGTAAACTCCCCCCCCCTCTCTCTCATTCCTCCTATCTCTCCCTCAATCTCTTTCTCCACTCCCCTTTCCTTCTCTCCTTCCTTCAATTATCTCATTCCCTCCCAGAAAACTCTCTCTCTCTCTCTCTCTCTCTCTCTCTCTCTGGCAATCACCTCCCCATAGAGCAAATCTCCTCCACCCTCATACCATCTCGAGTTTCCCTCCGTTTCCTCCCTCCCTCCACGATCCTTCCCTCCTTCCTTCCTTCACACCACGACTCCCTTCTTCCTTACTCGGATTCGTTTAATCTCCCTTCCTTCCTTCCACCTTTTTCTTCCTCCTTCTTCCCACCTTCATTTTCTTCCCCCTTCATTCCTTCTTTTCTGCTCAATTTCTCCTCCCTTCTCATTTCTCTTACTCCATTTCCCTCTCTCTCTCTCTCTCTCTCTCTCCCCCCCCACCACTTTATCAACACATGGTAACGGTTTACACCCCCCATTTTCCCTCCCCCCCTCCCTCCTTCACTCAGTCTTACCTTGCCTCACACCTGCCCTCTCTCTCTCTCTCTCTCTCTCTCTCTCTCTAACTTTTGTAATTAAAGAAAGAATTCATTAATGGTACTGTAAGAAGAGATCACTTAAAAAAGATAGTGACTCTCTCTCAATTTCTTTCTCCCTCTCTCTACTGCCGCCTCCATTTCCCTCCCTCGTTTCTCTTCCTTCCCTCTAATGTGTGACAGGAGGCGGTTGTCACAGCTCACCCCCTCCTCCATCCCTCCTTCTTTTCCTTCCTTCCCTCCATCATATTTCCTTCCTTTCCCCTTCATCTTTCCTTCTGTCCCTCCTTCATCTTTCCTTCCTTCCCTCCTTCATCTTTCCTTCCTTCCCTCCTTCATCTTTCCTTCCTTCCCTCCTTCATCTTTCCTTCCTTCCCTCCATCATATTTCCTTCCATTCCCCTTCATCTTTCCTTCCTTCCCTCCTTCATATTCCCTTCCTGCCATCTTTCCTTCCTTCCCTCCTTCATCTTTCCTTCCTTCCAGCCTTCATCTTTCCTTCGCTTCTTCTTCCCTCTTCTTTCCTTTCTTCTCTCCGTCCCGTCTCTCTCCTTCCCTTCCTTTCTTTATTCCTTCACACATCCTTCTACGGCCTTCCTTCATTCCTTCCCTCTCCTCCTTCATCTTTCCCTCCTTCCTTCTTCCTCCTCCTCTTACACCATCACAATTATTACTCTTCTTCCTTCTTCCCTTCCTATAATTTCAACACTTCCTCCTCCTCCTCCTCTTTCTCCTCACATTCTTCCCTCCCGTCGATCTCTTTATTCTCCTCCACTCCCATCCCTCCCCTCCTCCCTCCCCTTCAGTCATGCGAGAAAAATGAAAGGGGTTTTGAGAGAGAGAGAGGGGGGGGGGAGGAAAACTGGAAGAGGAAGAGAAAAATAGGTGAGAAGAAGGAAGAAAGATAGAAAGGAATGGATGAATTGGAAGAGAGAAGGGAGGGAGATGAGGGGAGGGTACAGGGAAATATGGAAATGAAGGGAGGGAGTATTGAGAGGAGAGAGAGAGAGAGAGAGAGAGATGGGGGGGAAGAAGGTAGGCAGGGACGGAGGGAGGGAGGAGGAAAGGGAGAAAAACGGAAGGTCAAAAAGGGTAATGAGTAGGGAAAAAATAGGGAGAAAAACAAGGGGGGGAGGGGAGGGAGGGAGAGAGAGAAAGAGAGAGAGAGTAATGAAGAGGAGTTGAAGGAAGGAGAAAGGAGTGAAGAGCTGGCAGATACCTGAGAGAGGAAGGAAAAGAGATGGAGGAATGGAGGAGAGGGAGGGAAAAAACTGGAGGAAAGATGGAGAGAAGGGAGAGTAACCAGGTGTGGAGAAAGGGAGAGAGGCATGGAGAGAAGACTACTGTTAGAGGTAGGTAAGCACGTCCGGAGAAGAGGGAGGGAGAGGAGGGAGAGAGAAAAGTGAGGGAGGGAGAGAGGGAGAGGAAATGGAAGGAGAGAGAGAAACGCATCAAAGGAGAGAGGGGGAGAATGGAGAAACAAGGAGAGAGAGTCAATAGGTAAGTGGAGAGGGGGAGAGGGAAGCGGAAGGGAGGGAATGGGAGAGGGAATGCGAGGAACGAGGGAGGAAGGGATGGGAAACAGTCTGGGTGAGAGAGAGAGAGAGAGAGAGAAAGAGAGAAAGAGAGAGAGAGAGAGAGATCAGGAAGGGAGGGAGGGAAAGGTGGGGAGAGGCAGTAAAAGAGAGAGGGAGGGAGGTAGGGAGCAGGGGGGAAGGGAGGGAGAAAAACGGAGACGGCGACAGGGAGGGAGGTTGGGCTGGTAGGGAGAGAGCTCGAGAGGGAGGGAGGAAGAGCCGAAAGGGAGAAAGAGAGAGACAGGGAGAGGAAGTAGAGAGAGAGAGAGAGAGAGAGAGAGAGAGAGAGAGAGAGAGAGAGAGAGAGAAAGAGAGAGAGTAGGAGCCGAGAGGGAGACAGGGAGGAGCCAAAAAGGAGAGTGAGAAAGAGAGGGAGGGGCCAAAGGGAGAGGGAGAGACAGGGAGATGTGGCATGTAGGGAGGAAGGGGGTAAGAGGGAGGGAGAGAGAGGAGAGGAGGGTAAGGGCCAAGAGAGAGAAAGAGACGGGAGGAGGGGGTGAAGGTACTACCCCAACATAACCACGTGAGTCTGGGACTTACTATAGGTTGTGTGGCGGCGGCGGCGGTGGGGACAGGGGGAGGGGGGGCGGTGGCTGGCGGCGGGGGGGCCTCCTTGGGCGTGTCTCTGCCGCCGCTATTGACGGCGGCGGCGGCGGCGGCGGCGGCGGCGGCGGCGGCTTCGTTGATGTGACCATTGGTGTCGTACAGTTTCTGGCGCTGGGCGAGGCGGTCCAGCGAGGCCAGGCGGTAGGACGTGCCTGTGTTGGAGGTGAACTTGGAGGAGTAGGAGGAGTTGTAGGTGGCACTCGAGTTGTAGCTGGACGAGGACGAGTTGCTGCTGTACCCCGAGGACGAGGTGGTGTTTGAAGCTCCACCTCCAGTGAGATACGATTTCTTCATGTCCTCCAGTCGTCGCAGCCTTGGAGAACTCGAGTACGAGGGAGGGGTGGAGCCGCTGCGGAGGAAGGAGGAGGTGCTGGTGCCCCCTCCTCCTCCCCCTCCACACTGTGAGGATATTACTCCCCTACTCCCTCCTCCTCCTCCTCCGTCGCTCGCCTCTCCATTCATTTCTGTAGCTTATCTTACTCCTGGTTTGTGTAGTCTTGTTTCCTTACACGACGCCTTCCTCCCTTCTTAACTTCCTTCCTTCTTTTCCTTCTTCCAACCCTCTTCCTTCCTTCCCTCCTCCTCTTCTTCGCTCCTTCTTTGTTTTCTTAGACGCCCTCCTCCTTTTCTTTCTTTCCTTCAATACCTCTTCCTTCCTCCCTTTCGTTGTTCCTTCCCTTCTTCCTTCTCTCATACACTTTCTATTTCACTTCTTACTCTTCTCCTTCGATCTCTTCTTCCTTTACTTCTATCCCTCCTTCCTCCACGTCTCTCCTTTCATTAACTCCCCCACTTATCCCAAGGTCAACCTTCACGTTCCTCTCTATCTTTCTTGGCTCCTCCTTCTTCTCTCTCTCTCTCTCTTTTTCTTTCTTCTTCTTTCTACTTATCCTTTCCTCTTTTCTTACGTCTACCGTCTCTTGTCTCTTCTCTTTTTCTCTCTTCCGTCACCCTTCTTTCGTGTGTTTCTTCTCCCTTTTCCTTCACCTTTCTCTCTCCCTCTGTGTCTTCCTTACGTTTCC
>NC_136991.1:1552500-1575000 GCF_032717465.1 Coenobita brevimanus
GCGAATCACTAATTTGATAGTCCACTAATCTGCTACTTGCTAATTTTTGGTTTTACATATGAAACTCGGTATTCCTTCATGGAAGATACTCTTAAAGCTAGAAATACCCCAAAATATTTTTAAAATACAGTTAGAATTCAAAATTAGTAGAAATGCAAACGACACAATCACTCAATTAGGTAATCAGTACTCCTCCTCTATTTCTTTGAGTCCTTCCTCACAGGCAGGTGCTCGCTCCCCTTCATACACATCACTTACAGACAACTGAGACACGAGGATAAACTCTTGCCATGTACTTGATTGAGACACCATCACTATGAGTCTACGATCACACCACTGTCCAAAGTTCTGTTGGCTTTGAGTCACTATGACACTACTGATTTGACGATTTAAATGACGATTTAAAACGCTTCTGACGTAAAGTGACCTGTGATAGAAAATAAATAACAGATTAACGGGAATCAACGGAAACATTAACGGGTGTTAACGATAATCCATTAACTAAAAAAAATAACGGATTAACGCGTTAACAAAAAAAAATTAACTCCGTTATTAACGAATTAGCGATTAACGCATTAATACTCACCACTGGTCAGGTGTAATAAACAAACCGCTTAGGAAAAGGTGTTAGGGAGCTTCCTTAACTGACAAGAATACGGGCTAAAGACTGAAACGTGCATCAGATTTTCCTATACACTTTCCTTTCAGCTGATGGCCAGGTGCAGTCACATTATAAAGTTTATTTGACTAGTAACCAAGGAGACTAATTTCTACCTCTGAACTAGAATTTAACTCAACCATAATTTGATACTGCAGGTCAGTGCCCCAGTTCCGTCAGATAAACACACACACACACACACACACACACACACACACACACACACACACACACACACACACACACACGAGAGCCAAGGGGGGTGTTGAAGTGACGCGGGAGTCTACAGTATGTGAAGGCGTGGTGGTGGTCATTTTCCTGTTGTAATACATATGCTAAATTACAACACCAGGTAAACGTGAAGGCAATTAAGGTAAAAAATAATACAAAACGCCATACTGATACTTAACGAAAATAATAGTGAGGGAAGAGTTGCGTATGACTATAATTATTTTTGTAAACATAAGATGAACAGAGGAAGGAAAAACAAATTAAATAAATGATACTGCATGATACTGTAATAAGATAAAAACTGACTCTTTTCTTTTATGAAAGGAAGAAGGAAACAAAGGCGAGACGTCCGCAAGATTATTCCCTCAAAAATAAATAAATAAATAAAAGTTAAGTTAACACAGAGCCAAATTCAAGATCCACTCCCTCCAAGAAAAAATAAAAACAAGATAAGAGGCAAATTCAAGATATGTTCATAATACTGTAATCTGATAAGGAAAAGATACTGGGAATGACAGTGATATGATGATGAAACGCTGTGATATGCTTCTGATATCCCATAATGTGGTGTGAATGAGTGATGTGAAAATGAGTGAACTGTGAGAGTGAGTATGTGACTAACTGTGAATGTGAGGGAAGGTGCAAAAAGTGAGTGAACTGCGAAATTATATGAGTGAATTATGAAAGTATGTGAGGGAAGGTGTAAAAAGTGAATGAATTGTGAAAATGAGTGAGGGAGTGTGCAAAAATTAGTGAACTGTAAAAGTAAGTGGGGCAAGGTGCAAGGAGTGAGTGAATTGCGAAATTGTGTGACTGTGGACATGGCACAATGAAGATGAAAATGTCATTATTAGAGGGACGTTGCCTCATATGTCACACTTGCCTCTTTACTTCCCCAACACCTTCCCTCCATCCTTTCTCCTCTTCCCTTTGATCTTTTTCCCTTCATTCTTTCCTATATACTTTTAGCCTCTCCTTTTTTAACATCCTGTCCTTCCTTATTATTTCCCTCTCTCCATGATTAAGTACCCCTCTCTCTCTCTCTCTCTCTCATCTGTCCTTACCCCTCACTGTCCCTGTTGCCCTCTCCCTCTTCCCTCCTACTTCCCCTTCCCCTACCACTACTCTCATCCCACCCCCATCTCCTCTTACTCCTCACTGCCCCTATTTCCCTCTCCCTCCCTGCATAACCCCCATTACGCTATCTCCGACCTCCATTCCCACCCCCAACCACCCCACCTCCACCACCACCCCCACTCCCACCCACCCCACCACCACCCACCCCACCTCCACCACCACCCCCATCCACCCCACCTCCACCATCACCCCCACCTCCACCACCGCCCCCACCCACCCCACCTCCACCAGCAGCTGCAGCCTCCACAATCAGAGGGGCCTCTCAAGACAGTCCTGCGTCACAATGGCTAATCTCTCACTTCCGCCCTTTATCGTCTTCCATTGTGCCACTCTCCTCGGCCTTGTTTCTCTCCATCTCAAGGCCGCCAGCAGTATAATGTCTTAAGTAATTAGTTCGTCTCTATGTTTATCTATACTTCCCTGACGCAGCATCCTGTACGGGGCAGCCTAAAAAGTAATCCGTACCTCAAAATGAAACAGAATTTTGGTTTTAATTATTAATGAACCCCCCAAAAGAGCAATGATAAAAAAGGCCCCAAATGAGGAAACTTTGGGGTATCAATTACTACCTCCGCCGAGGAGGTTATGTTTTCACCCCTGTCCATTTGTTGGTTGGTTGGTTTGAGAGCAAGATTACACAAAAACTACTGGGCGCATTTCCACGAAACTTGGTAGAAAAATGGGCCTTGGCCCAGAATACACTCCATTAAATTTTGGTGCGGCCGGTTAAGGTGCGGGTCCAGGAATTTTTTCCCACTTTCTTTAACATTGCGAGATACGGCGTTGGCGGAGGTATGCGGCCAACTGAGTGCCATTCTAGTTCCAGTATGATTCTGGAAGTCACCCTAAAACTGTACTGGTTATTTCTAATCGATCCTCGGTACGTCAGTAATTCAGTAACCCAGGTGACATTTATGATTCTACAGAGGCCCCAGGATGGTCCGATAAGCAAGTACTTTCACATGAGTAGATGGATGGATGGATGGACGGATACAAAAGGAACCACCATCTACGCATCATCGCCAGTAAGAGAGAGAGAGAGAGAGAGAGAGAGAGAGAGAGAGAGAGAGAGAGAGAGAGGAACCATTTATTTAGTGAAAAAAGGCATGCACATTTAACCCCCTCACACACACACACACACACACACACACACACACACACACACACACACACACACACACACACACAAACATAATCCTAGGAATTAATTTTTCGAGGCTAACAGATCATCCAGTATCTCCCCATCGACAGTGAACAGAAGTAGATATAGAAACACAAAGATAGACAGATAGATAGATAGGTGGACAGACAGATAGATAGATAGGTAAGTAGACAGATATAAAACAGCCTCCCAGTAAAATAAATAAGTAATACCAGGACCGTCTTATCTTCAGAGATTTACAGAGAAAATTAGTCTTCTACGTCTCGTCTTTGGCTCTTTGACTACGCGTGTTGTTAATGGCTAGTGTACAAATAAGCTGGTGGATGTAATGACGTAAGGGGTGTACATTCTCTCTCTCTCTCTCCTTCTCTCTCTCTCTCTCTCTCTCTCTCTCTCTCTCTCTCACACACACACACACACAAACACACACATGCATACACACACACACACACACACACACACACACACACACACACACACACAATGGGGGTAACTGTTCAGCGTTACTTTTAAAGCCCTGCACACGAACATAATGTGCAGAGAGAGAGAGAGAGAGAGAGAGAGAGCGATTCCCCCTTTCCTCCTCTCATTCTCTAAAAGGTTCACCCCTTCTGCAGCCTTCCCCTCAGAAAGGTTAGAAGTGGGGAAAGTACCTTTATGGGGAGCTTAGTGAAGGACAGGGAAGGGGAGAGGGGAGAAAAAGAGAGAGAAAAGTGAATAGGAAGAACTGGGGAGCTAAGAATGGGCAGAGAGGCACGGGGGAGGAAAGACTAGGTAATGGGGAGAAGGTATGTAAGGAAAGAGAGACGGGGAGAAGGGAAGATAACGAGTGTGTGTGTGTGTGTGTGTGTGTGTGTGTGTGTGTAGACGGGCAAACAGTGGGGACAGTACATCAAATAGGCAAAGAAGACAAGGGTATTTGATGAGAAAGTCTGCGAACAAGACAGGAGAAACAGAGAGGGAAGGACGGAAGGAAGGATGAAGGAAGGGAGGAAAGGGGGAAGGAAGGATGAAGTAACGGAGGGAGGGAGGGAGGGAGGAGGGAAGGCAGAAAGATACGGCAAGGAAGGAGGAAGAACAGGAAAGGAAGAGAAGAGGATGAGTGACATGTGAAAGAAACCAAAAAACAAAACAAAAGGGAGATGAGAGAAGAAAGAAGGAAAGACTATGAAAGGATGATAGTAAAGGAGGGAACGAAAGATTTAAAAAAAAAAAAAAAAAAAAGGAAAGACTGGAGATGAAAGAAGACGAAGGGAGTACAGCAAGAGGGAAAAAACAAAAAAAGAGAAAAGCATATTGGAAGAGGGAAGATGAAATTCCAAGAAATGACATGACGAAGAAAAGCAAAAAAAAGAAAGATGAGCAAGAAACAACAGAGGCAAAGGAAGAAAATTAGCTACAAGAAAATAAATAAATAAATAAATAACGGTAATTAAATACGGTCAAAACAAAAGCGAGAGAAAAAGACAAAATAATAAACAAACAGGGCGAGGAAATGGAAGGCAGGATGGGAAGGAAATAATAATCTAAGAAATATTTTTATGTTAAAGGATGTTGACTAAAGGAAATGTTAATAATTGTATACTGAGAGAGAGAGAGAGAGAGAGAGAGAGAGAGAGAGAGTTAAAACCTCAACGTGAATGGAATCAAAAGTGATTGCAATTTTTTGTGAAAGGAATTAAAGGTTCTATATGAATAGACGACCTAAATATATAGATGTATGTGTGTCTGTCTGCATGTATGTGATAGTATGTTGTGTATGTATGTAGGTGGGTATGTAGGTAGGTAGGTAAGATGAGATGGATGGATGGATGGAAATGTATGTATGTATGTATATATGTATGTAGATGGGTAAGTAGTTATGGATGAATGTATGTATGAATGTATTGGTCGGTTGGTAGGTAAGTGGGTATGGATGGATGGAAATGTATGTATGTATGTATGAATTAAAAACGCTAAACCCGGACTATGATTACGTATAAACGTATTTTCAAATCTGTTCTTGCTACCACCACACGATTATTATTATTGTTATTATTTTTTTCATGAACTGAGAAAGTGCTTGGACTGTATCCACTAACCGTAAAAAGGGGTTCTTAATACTGAATAAAACCGTCTGGGGTTAACACTGAAAACCACATATAACACGTCACCGACCTGAAGGGGTTGGCTGCTGTGGATGCATATAGGTATTCTATTCTGGCCCACATCAAGACGGTTTTAGTCAGCCGAGAAAAATCTAGAGTAGTGTCCGCTAAAACATTACCATTTTCTCTAACAAAATGAAGGAGGCACTCACTCATTTTACCTTCATTTTCCCTCCCAAAATAAGGACGCACTCATTCATTTTACCCTCATTTTCTCATCCAAAATCGAGGCACTCATTCATATTACCTTCATTTTCCTTCCCAAAGTCAAGGAGGCACTGATTTATTTTACCCTCGCGGGTGAAAGAAGGATTCTTACTGCTAACGACAATTTTCTTTCAAGGGTTACGGAGGTAAAATTTAGCAAAAACAGGACGATTTAATTAAGCTGATGATGGCCTACCATACCCTTAACATTAACCCCTCTGAATCCCTTTAACCACTCTTCCATTTTTACTCTTGCTACTTACGACGATTTTCCTCAGCTTAAGAGGCTATTCGAACTGGGAAAGAAGGCAGAAAGATAGAAAAAGAAAGGAGAATGGAATAAAGGAGGGATGAAGAGGAATGTAATGAAGAACAAGAAGGAAGGACGCAAAGTAACTAAAAAAATGAAGAAAGGATAAAGTCTGAAGAAAAGAACGATGAAAGAAGCAAAAGGAAAAAAGACAGATAGAATAAAAAGGAGAATGGAATAAAGTAAGAGGGATAAAGAGGAATGTAATTAAGAACGAGACGGAAGGCAGGAAAGTAACTAAAAAATGAAGAAAGGATAAAGTCTGAAGAAGAGCCAAGAAAGAAGAAAAGGGAGGATAATTATGAAAGAATGAACGACGAAATAAAGAGAGAGAAAGGAAAGGAAAGGGGAATAAAGAGGAATGTAACGAAGTATAAGAGGGGAGGGAAGCACGGTAACGAAAAAATGACGAAAGGATAGAGGTCTGAAGAAGAATAAAACCAGAAAAAAGGAAATGGAGGATAAATATGAGAGAAGGAAGGAGGAAACAGAAAAAAAGGAAAATGAGTATAAATAAGATATAAGGAAGGAGGAAGCAAAGAGAAATAAAGAAAATGGATGATAAATAAGATACAAGGAAGGAGGAAGCAGAAAGAGATACAGGAAAAGGAGGATAAATAAGATACAAGGAAGGAGGAAGCAGAGAGAGATAAAGGAAATGGAAGATAAAAAAGAGAGAAGGAAGGGGGAGGCAAAGAGACACAGAGGAAAAGGAGAATACATAAGAGAGAAGGAAGGGGGAGGCAAAGAGAAACAGAGGAAAAGGAGAATACATAAGACAGAAGGAAGGAGGAAGCAAAGAGAAATCAAAGAAAAAAAAGGGTAAATATGACAGAAGGAAGGAAGAAGCAAAGAGAGATAAAGAATGTAAGATATAACCTTCAATAACCCCTTCATTGCAACATGTCTCTCCAAAGCCGTATAAAATAGTCAACTGAGGGACTTGAAGAGAAGGGGTTGATATACTTGGCTAAAGTTTGTAGAATAAATACGTATCATCTATTATCATAAGCTTCACAACGGAATACAATACTTCGTGAAAGCTACGATAGAAATAGGTGAAAATGGGAAATAGTTGCGTTTACCCCTCAACGACGAGAGAAAATGAGTCCATAAAGAAATAGCAGAAAATGGACTCGAGCTGCTATAACCTAAACTATGGAAAATATACACCATTTTTATGTTTACTGTAAAAAAAAATATATACATAAATAATAGCAATAAGATAAATGCCTACATACTACACAATTTACTTTCTTGGATGTCTAACTAGGTAGCCACAGAAATGCAACTTAACAAATATTAAATTCAGGAAGCTAATAAACAAGACTAAAAAAGAAAAAAAAAAAAACACACCTTGCACCAGCTTCTTTAAATTCTGAGATTGAAATGTAAATAAGCTGAGACTGAAACCTAAATGACTAATAGAGAAGAACGATGAAACCTAAATGACTAATAGAGAAGAACGACAAAAACATAAGGAAAGATGGGGGAAAGGAAAAATGAATGAATGAAGAAAGGAAGAAAGGAAGGAGGATGAGAAGAAAGGCACATTCAGGATAAATGATGTAATGATATTGCTGGAAGGAAGGATGGCGATGAAAGAAGGCAGGCGTGCTAATCCAGTGAGTGAAGGATGGGAAGGAGGCTCCGATACAAACCGAAGGGAGGAAAGAAGAAGGAGAGAAGAAAGCACGGCAGAGAAAGAGTGAGGGAAAACAAGTGAAGGAAGGGAAGGAATGAGGAAAGAATAAGGAAGCCAAGTGAAGGAAATGAAGGAGTGGGGGAAAGAATGAAGGAAGCCAAGTGAAGGAAGGGAAGAAGTGAGGGAGAAGGAATGAAGGAGGCAAGTGAAGGAAGGGAAGGAGTGAGGGAAAAAGAGAAAGAATGAAGGAAACACGTGAAGGAAGGGAAGGAGTGAGGGAAAAAGAGAAAGAATGAAGGAAACAAGTGAAGGAGGGGAAGGAGTGAGGGAAAAAGAGAAAGAATGAAGGAAACAAGTGAAGGAGGGGAAGGAGTGAGGGAGAAAGATAAAATGGAAGGCAGGACGAAAGTTTCAAGTCTATATAATTGAAGTCCATTTGGTCAACAGTTCTGCCAGGGCCTGTGTTGCCTCTCTCACTCCATCCATTTCTTTCTTTTCCTCCCACTTTTATTCTTCTCTTCCTTCCTCTTTTCCTCCAACCACCTCTCTCTCTCTCTCTCTCCCTCTCTCTCTGTTCTTCACTCCTGCTTGTCTACTTTCATTTTCGTCTTCCTCTCCTCTCTCTCTCTCTCTCTCTCCTACCAATTGTGAAGTGCTGACGACGTGACCCCGGTTTAAAGGGGTAACAGGACACCTCGCTATTTAGGACATGAGAGTGAAAGAGAGAGAGAGAGAGAGAGAGAGAGAGAGAGGTAAATACAGGGAGGAAGAGACAGAGAGGGGTAGGAAATGAGGAAAGAGGTAAAGTGATATTCTTAAACCAACACAGACACTTGAGCGTTGAAGGGGTAGGGAAAAGTGGCAAGGTATGTGAGTGAGTGGGTGGGTGGGTGGGTGTGAGAGGGAAGCGGCGAGTGAGAGGGTAGGTGAGGGAGGAATGTAGTGAGTGAGGGGTGCGTGAGAGAGGGAAATGGTCAGTGTGTGAGTTACGTTGGTAGGGATGCAGTGGGTGAGTGATAAGGTGACCAGATTTATTGGAGCTAAAAGCGGGACATTGTCACGTGTGTGTGTGTGTGTGTGTGTGTGTGTGTGTTTATACACACACACACACACACACACACACACATATATATATATATATATATATATATATATATATATATATACAACGGTGCACCTCACCCTGAGGCTGCTAATCAAACACTAACGTCTCAAATGAATTCCGAACATACCATACCAAGTCTACTATCAGTAGACTTAGATACCGTACGGTACGGTGAGTGGGCCGACCAAAGTTATGGTTAGTAAGTATTACAGTTTATATCAACAGTTTGGAATTTCGCTTGCTTTGGATTATGCATAATTTTACTAATTCATCATAATTTCATAAAAGAAGGTCATATTATATCTAATGTTATAGTAATTTCTAAAAGCGGGACATAAGATAATTTGCACAAAAAGCGGGACATTTGTCACACACACACACAAAAAAAAGCGGGACTGTCCCGCCTAAAAGCGGAACTCTGGTCACCTTAGAGTGAGGGAGCGAGTGTGAGCAAGTGAAGTTATTTGAAATCCCATTCCTTAGCTCCTTCAATCCTATGATGCATTTTATTTCTGATGAAACCTATTTTTAACATCCTCCAGCTCGAGAGAGAGAGAGAGAGAGAGAGAGAGAGAGAGAGAGAGAGAGAGAGAGAGAGAGAGAGAGAGAGAGAGATAATAGGGTGGGAGAGGATGAAGTGAAGTGAAGCGGAGTGGAGAGGTCGGGAGGCGGAGTGGGGGAGGGGAGAGAATGGGGAGGAGGAGGAGGAGGAAGGGGAGATAACCTCTTCCCTCCCCTTTCCCTCCCCATCCCTTTAACCCCTTCGGAACGAGGGCCCCCGAAATTAAAATATCATCTTGAGGCAGCAATACTACATTATAAACTCACTAAGGCCAGTCTGTCTTCATCTGAGGTCGGAATGAGTCTCCTTGGTTACTAGTCAAAATCCTCCAATCTGACAACACATATGGCCATCACCTAAACCGCAAATGGGTGGGATTTTCGATGTCCTTTAGCTCTGAGGTAGGAATGCGTCTCCTTGGTTACTAGTCAAAATTCTCCTCCTCCAATCTGACAACACCTGACAATCAACTAATCTATCTATCTATCTATTTACCTATCCATCTCTTTGCTGTCTAGCTATCTATTAATTATGTCTATCTATATTTCACCGCAGTAGAAAAAAAGCTTCCGCTACAGCATTCTATCCTCTCTCTCTCTCTCTCTCTCTCACGCAAACACACCTGCACTTATTCCTTTCAGATATGCAGTATTTCTCTCCTTCTCCTCCTCAGCCTCTTCCTCTTGCTATTTCATCTCCTCCAAGTCTCTCTCCTGCTCTTCCTTATTTTTATCAATATTATTATTATTATTATTATTATTATTATTATTCCTTCCTCCGTCTCTACTCTCCTCATATGCCTTAAGCTTCACCTCCTGATTCTCTCTCTCTCTCTCTCTCTCTCTCTCTCTCTCTCTCTCTCACCTGCACCACCTCCCTACTCATCCACTTCTACCCAAAAGTGCTTAAATTGCCACATTCTCTCTCTCTCTCTCTCTCTCTCTCTCTCTCTCTCTCTCTCTCTCTCTCTCTCTCTCCAGTCTTTTTCCTTCCTGTCCCCTATCTCCTCTACACTCAATCTTTTCCCTTCCTCCCTCTCCATCTCCCTTCCACGGATGAAACGTGATAACCTGGAATTAAGGACGACAAAAACGAAGCCTTCTCCCTGGATGGATAAGCCCCTTCTCCCTTGACCATTCTCTCTCTCTCTCTCTCTCCTCCCTCATTCTCTTGCTCTTCCTCCTCACCTCATTCTTTCTTTATCTTTCTTTTTTCTCTCTCCACCTTCTTCCTTCCCTCCCCCCCTCTCTATCTTTCTTTCCTCCTTCAATTCCTATTTCCTCCTCTCTTCCCTCCTTCTCTACTTTCCTTCCTCTTCTCTCCCTCTCACCATCGTCTTCCTTCCCACCTTCCTACTTTTCCTCCCTCCCTCCCTGCCTCAACCTACTTCCTTCTCATCCTTTCTCCCTGTCTTCCCTCTTTCCTCCCTACTACTCTCTACCTTCCTTCTCTTCCTTTCTCTCTTCCTTCCCTCCCTTTCTCTTCCTGCTTTTTCCTCTCTACTACTCTCTACCTTCCTTCTCTGCCTCCCTCCCTCTCTCTCTCTCTCTTCCTTTCCTCTCTTTCTCTTCTTACTCTTTCCTCCCTAATACTCTCTTCCTTCCTCTTTCCCTCCCCATCACTCCCTATCTTCCTTCCCTTCCCTTCCCTTCCTCCCTGGCCAACCTCATCTTCCCTTCCTAACCATGGCTCCAATTCTAGCTGGCACAGAAGGCTACGTAAAACCACTTCCCTAGCGATTTATCTTGCATTCTACATTCTCTTTCTCTCTCTTCTCGTATCACCATTCCCTCCCCTTTTTTCTTTCCTGCCTTCCTTTTCTTTCCTTCTTCCTTCCTTCCTTCCTCCATCTTGCCTTTTCCTTCTTTCCTTCTCTCCCGTCTCCTCATTCTTTCATTCATAAAACGATGGAGAAAGAGAAAATTATTATAAATATTATATACTTCAAAAAACGAGTGTGTGTGTGTGTGTGTGTGTGTGTGTGTGTGTGTGTGTGTGTGTGTGTGTGTGTGTGTGTGTGTGTGTGTGTGTGTTGGGAAATGTGAGCAAGACGTAATGAGTAAAAAATATTAAAAGAGAGAGAGAGAGAGAGAATCAGAAGCACCACATGACGTCACAATAGCAGTCTTCATGATACCGCTTCCTAATACCTCCCCCTCCCTCCCTAGTCAACCCCCCCCACCCCTCCTTCTCCCTCCGTGCCTTCAAATATGCAACCCCTCCTCTCTCTCTCTCTCTCTCTCTCTCTCTCTCTCTCTCTCTCTCTCTCTCTCTCTCTCTCATATAGTTTCTCTTTGATCTCATTCTCTTCGTTACTACTTGTGTTTCTTTCTTTCTCTCTCTCTCTCTCTCTCTCTCTCTCTGTTTTTGCTTCCTATCTCACATACCGTATCTCCTTGATCTCATTCTATCTCATTCTCCTCGTTAATACTTGTTCTCTGTCTGTCTGTCTGTCTGTCTGTCTCTCTCTCTCTCTGACATGAAGGGTAGGATGAAGGTAATTTAGGTGTTACTGGTACTACGGAGGGAGGGGAGGGGAGGGAAGGGGAGGGGAAGGGAGGGTAAATGATAGAAGGAAGGTGAAGAGCAACAGTAGAATGAAAATAAGCTATATTCAGGGAAAGGAAAGACAGGGTGAAGGAAGGAAGGAAGGAGGGAAGGAAGGAAGGAAGGAAAGACAATTGATGGATTGTAAGATGGAAGGAAGCAGGAATGAATTATGATGAAGGGATGGAGTGAAGGAGAGTAAAACAGAGAAGGGAGTATGGAAGGAAGGAGGGAGACAGACTCAAGAAGGAAGTACTTGTGATGTTTGAGTGAAGGAGGCGTAGAGGGGAGGGGGAGGGGGAAGGGGAGGGGTGAGGAGAGGGGAAACGAAGAGCGAGAGGGGAGAAGGAAGGGGCAGAGAGACAGGAAGGGAGGAATGTTAGGTAGAAGAGAAGAGGGGAGAGGTTACAGAAAGAGGAAAGGAGGGAGGAAAGTGATAGGAGGGGAGAAAAGAGAAAGAAGCATAAAGACGAAGAGAGAGAGAGAGAGAGAGAGAGAGAGAGAGAGTGGAGAGCCTAAGTGGACAAGAGGTGTGAACTGTGAAGGGAAATGGAGTGTATGATGAAAGTAGGTGGATGTAAGTGGGTGTGGGTCAATGTAGTGAGTGTGGGTGGGTGCAGGTGGATGTGTGGGTGGGTGGAAGTGTGCACAGGTGGGTATTAGTAGGTGTGGCGAAGGTGGCTGTGGGTGGATGTGTTAAAGTGAGCATAGGTGGGTGAAAGTAGGTGTTGATGGGTGTAAGTAGGTGTAGGTTAGTACAGGTGGACGACTACATATAAACAAACAGGCGTAGGTGGACTTAAAGTGGAAGCAAGTGTGGGGTAAGGGTGGCAAATATGATAGGTGGAACAAACACTGCATGTGGGTGGAAATAAATGGACCGGAGTGTGTGGATGAGGGTGGAATGCAGATGCGGGGGGGGGGGGGAGGTCAGTGGAGGAGGTGAAAGGTGGAATATGGGTGGATTTAAGTCGAGCAAACAAAGTGGATGTGGGTAGAAATAGGAAATAAAGTGGATGAGGGTGGAATGCTGGAGGTGGAAGCTGGAAAAAAAGAAAAAAAATGCCTTGGTATAATGTCAGGATTTTCGATTTTTTTCTTTCACTCGTATTTTTTCACTCCCCGGACACCATGCAATTCAGATTTTCCATTCATCATTTTTCACTCCAATTCTCCCCCTCAGCAAATTTCCATGGCCTGATTTCTCCTTTTCTTCATTTTTCCCCCCACCAAGGTTTCATGCACCGGTTACTACTTTGTATTAATTTTTTTCAGCAAGTTTTCATTCGCTGGCTTCAACTTTTTCATTTCATTTTTTTTTTTTTTAGCAAGGTTTCATGTGCTAGTTTCAACTTTTTCCTGCAAGTTTTCGTCTGTTGGTTTCTATTTTTCCCCAATTCTCACCTAAACTCCGCACCTGCCACACACCATTTATTTCTAACTATTTTTTGTACATCTATCGCTCCAATTCCCTCACGTTACTTTCAATATTTCAGCGGTGCACCCATTCCTATGCCTAAAATACACACGCATGTCCTTTGAAATTAAAACACACACACACACACACACACACACACACACACACACAAATAAAACAGCCTGGATCTTAAGGATAAACACGTCTACTTGACCTGGGGGTGACAGGGCAACCAAAGTGAGGGTATGAAAAAAATGTGGAAGAGGTGGAGAGATGCAGGATGGATGTGGAGGAAGTGGAGAGATGTAGGATGGGTGTGGATGGGATAGAGGGATGAAGGATAGATGTGGAAGAGATGGAATGGGGTTGTGAAGGAGGATGTGGAGAAAGTAAAGAGGGAAGAGGATGAAGGAAGGTGCAAATGGGATGGAAGGAGCATGGAGAGGAAGAGGGACAGATGTGGAAGGGGTGAACAGGAAGATGTGGAGAGAAGGTGGTGAGTATGCAATAGAACAGATGGCTGCAGAAGGGGTGGAGGGAATGGGTGGAAGGAAAAACGGTATGAGTATGGGAGAGACGACACGATGGGAGCAGAGAAATAGCAGAGGTGTGACTGTAATGTGGAAGGAAGGTGGATAGGGAAGGAAGGTGCAGGGGGGTGGAGTGTAAAGGGGGTGGAGTGTAAGGAGGGTGGAGGGGTGTGGAGTGGGAAGAAGGGTGGAGGGGATGGAGTGGGAGCAGGAAGAGGCCATCAAGGTACAATGAGGGTGGGAAATGAATATCAGCACCTCCCTGTGTTGCTGTGAGTGGTGGTGGTGGTGGACAGGCCGGGGGACGGAAGGTGACAGAGCGAAGGACAGCGACCAAAATAGCATAAATATTGATGGACTGAGAGATAGATGGGATAGATAAATACAAATAGAAAGGATACACAGGCAGACAGAATTATTTATGTGCGCGCGTGTGTGCCTGCGCAAGATGGAGGACGAAAAAGAAAGGGATTAAACACAGCAGCAACGATGGCGGAAGACACAAGGGATGAATAGAGAACAATAAATGCCATGAAAGACAGAGAAAGAGGGAACAACTGACAATGACAAGACATGATTTGAATTTCGCTAAATCTACGATGGCAACACAGGGAGAAACGCATTGCACGAACGACGGAACATGGGATAAAGAAAACGGAAAACAAACAAAAAAGGCAGAAAGAAACGGATAGGCTGATAACAATAGCAGAAAAAAAAAGATACAGAAATAACAGAAAGTAGATATTTACACACTGATAAACGTGAAACCCCAATAATAATCTATCTATCTATATACCTAGGCTGCTTCCCCCAAGGAAAGGGAGGTAGCCGTGCCAGGACGACACACTCCCCATTTACTCATCCATTCAAACACATTCATTCGCATCTTAGCCCCAAAGGGGAGAACGGACAGATCCTCACCGCACCACACCGCACAAGGGTCAACTGCGCAATGCAATCAGTGACATCCGCAGCAGGGCCCGACAGCAGAACAGGTTTACCCCTGCCACATCATAACAGACCCATCCCCTTACCCGCACCTGACCTGACTAGCTGATCAGACCAAAATGCGGGAGAATATCCCCTCAGGGCTGCGTCATCACTTATTCATTCACAATTTCTCTCCATTTATTTCTGTCACGCACAGCCACTCTTCCTTGCTCAACAGACATCCCTCTCGCATCCAGCGCTCTCTTCACACTGTCCATCCATCCTATTCGTGGTCTTCCTCTCAGCCTTACACCTCTCACATCAGATCTAGTTATCTTTTTCACCAATCGCTCATTATCCATTCTCTCCATATGCCCAAACCATCGCAACACCCTCTGCTCAACTCTACCAGCCATCTCCCGAACAACTCCAGTTCTCCTTCGCACTTCATCATTTCGCACCCGATCCATACGCGTCACTCCACACATACTCCTCAGACACCTCATCTCCATTACATTCAAATTTTTCCTCTCTGCTACACCCAAATTCCATGTTTCAGCCCCATATAACGCAGTCGGTACCACAACACCCTCATACAGCCTTCTCTTTACATCCATTCTAAGCGAACGACATATAAACAATTTTTTCATTCCTCTCAGCACCTTTCCTACTTCATTTATTCTAAACTTCACTTCTGCATCTATTCTTCCATCCACAGCAACATGTGACCCTAAATATTTAAAACAATCTACATAATAATAATAATAATAATAATAACAATAATAATAATAATAAAAGGGAAAAAGTATCATATAAACACAAACATGGGCGTCTGCACCTACCTTCCCGGGATAATCGTGTAAACAAAAGTCAGCTGATCATGTAAACGAAAATCAGCTGACTATACAGGATGAGAGAGAGAGAGAGAGAGAGAGAGAGAGACAGACAGACAGAGAGACAGACGACTATACAGGATGAGAGAGAGAGAGAGAGAGAGAGAGAGAGAGACAGACAGACAGACAGAGAGACAGACAGACAGATAATACGACAGAAAAAATCAAATAGCATAAAGTAACAATAAAAATAAATCAATTACTCACAGCTGTTGAGGGCGGAGAATCATCGTTGTTGTTGTTGTCGTTGATGGTTGTCGAGGAGGAGGTGGTGGAGGAGGAGGTGGAAGATGGAGGGAGGGTCATATCGGTGGAGGCAGCAGGAGGGGTAGGGGGGAGGGTGGGGGTAGAGGAGAGGGATAGGGATGTAGGGAGGGGGGTGGCGGTATCGGTCATGATGGATGGATGGATGGATGGGTGGGTGGGTGAAGGCAGAGAATGGGTGGTTTGATGGATGGATAGGTAGGTAGTTGAATGGATGGGTGGGTGAGGTCAGAAAGTGGATGGATGGGTGGGTAGTTGAATGGATGGGTGGATGAAGTCAGAGAGCGGATGGATGGATGGATGAGTTCAAGGAGTGGGTAGTTAGATGGATGAATGAACAGATGGTTTCAGGAATGGGTGGGTTGGAAAATTGATTGGATGGGGAGGCAGATAGATGGATAGACGGATGGATAGGTGTGTGGGTGGGTGGGCAGGAGGATAAATAAGACAGGATATTTGACAAGGTAGGCCGTGGATGGAGGATTAATGGATAGACAAGTGGACAAGGAGGGGAGTCAGGGAATTGAGTGGAGGGTGGATGGGAAGTGGATGGTCGTCCCAGGTGGATGCGTAGACCAGTGGAGCGATGGATAGGGCAGACCGGTGTGGATGAGGTGGAGAGGAAGAGACCAAACACAAGATCAGTCACATTACAAAACACGGTCCATCTCACATTATTTCCTTAACATTTCCATCTATTCTGTATCTATTTCGTATCCTGTTCAGCTTCTCTCTTTTATTCCTGGTTAACAGGTCACTCCATCAATTTTGTAAACACTCAATTCAGTTCAATCCTTATTCTGTCAACAGGTAAATCTCTATATATTGTTCAACTGTTCAATCTTGTAATCAGTTCACTATAATTTTGAAACCAGTTCAATCTATAAAAAGGACAATCCAATTCCTCCTATCCTGCAAACTGCTCACACACACTCTCTGCCTTGCAACACGGCACTCCTTCTGCGAGCTAGAGGTATCAATGTTGCAAGCCTGGCACTGTGTCTTTAGAGGCTACTTAGTATTCTGCAACAAGAGCAACGAAAGAAAAAAAAAAGTCTTTGTATTCTGAAAGGCAATGTGTTCTTGTTAATAAATGGGTCGTTGCTTTTGGCTGTTATCACTGTTTCCTGTTTACTTTTGTGGATTTTTTTTGACAGAGAGAGAGAGAGAGAGAGAGAGAGAGAGAGAGAGAGAGAGAGAGCTGCTGCAGTGTAGACAATGGTGAGAAAAGGAGGGCATGCATTGCGCGGGGGGGTGGGGGGGAGGGGGAGGAGGAGGAGGAGGAGGAGGAGGAGGAGGAGGAGGAGGAGCCATATGGTAGAACAGACATACAAGCAGGAAAGAGGGATGGAAGGAGGGATGGAAGGAGGGAGGGAAGGAGTAGAGTGACGGAAGGAAGGAAGGAGGGGGGAGGGAGAAGGAAGGAGATGTGGTGCAACAGAGGAGAGAAATATGCGCAAGAAACAGGAGGGGAGTGATGAAGGAAGAAGGGTGGGAAGGAGAAAGACCAAGGAAGAAGAGAGGGAGCGAGAAACACGAAGAATGAAGAGAGGAAAGGAGACTGGCGTAGGAAGAAGGGAGGAAAGGACAAAGACGAAGAAAGAAGGGAGGTAAGAAGGGTGAAGAAAGTGAGGTAGGGAGACTAATTAAGAGGTAAGCGAGAAAATACTGCCGGGAAAAAGATGAAAGTAATAAAGGAAAGGAAGAGGGAGGTAAAATCATATTCCCGTGTCATTATCATCACCACAACCACCAACACGTCTCCATCGGCATCATCATAAATTTATCATCCATCATCATCATCATCATCATCACCACAACGACCAACACAAACATTATCATCATTACAATCATCATCATCACCACAACGACCAACACAAACATCGCCATCATTACAATCACCACCACCACCACCATCATCATCATCATCATCACCATCAGTCTCTTCCCCACTGTTGTAAAATGAGATGGGTAGGATGCACAGATTAGAAAAAGAAAAAAAAAAGTGGTATTCTGCTCACCACCGAGGAACTTCATTTACCTATAAAAAAAAAAAAAAAACTCAAAGACGGAAGGGGAGGAAGTGACATTAAGACGCGACAAGAAAAAGACAAGAGAGGGAAAAATGGAAGGAAGGAAAGAAGGAAAAACAAGGAAAACGGGAAGTGTCAATACGAAAACAATAAGAAATGAGAGGAGAAAGAAAGAAAGGAAGTAAGGAAGGAAGGAGGATGGATGGAAGGAAGGAAGGAAGGATGGAAGGAAGGAAGGAAGGAAGGAAAGAAGGAAGGAAGGAAGGAAAGAAGGAAGGAAGGAAGGACAAGTGCAGGGAGGTCGTGGAAGATACTGTGCCATAAAAACTAAGGAAGTGGAATAAGGCAAGGAATGATGCCAGAGGAGACACAAGGAAGTAAATAAGAGAAAGTAGCATACAGAAGGAAGGAAGGAAGGAAGGAAGGGAGGAGGAAAGGAAGGAAGGAAGGGAGGAGGGAAGGAAGGGAGGAAGGACGGAGGGAGGGAGGGAAGGAAGGAGGGAGGGAGGGAAGGAATGAAGGGACCAGGAAATGACAGGGAGAAGATTAAGACAGGATAAGAAAGCTGAATAATGAAGGAAGAAAATGAGTATTAGGAAGAATAAGGAATAAGGAGCATTAGGAACAGTATAAGTGGAGGAAAGGAGGAAGAGTCAGGAAGTAGAATTTATAAGAAAGGAAAAGCCATTAAGAAGGAAGTGGAATAAGGAAGAAAATGTGCCACAGAAGAAAGGATGTGAAGAAGGAAGAAGGAAGCAGTATGAGGAAGTAGAATGAGATGAAGAAAATGGAGGAGAAGCAAGCAGAAATGGAAGTTGCATAAGAATGTGGAATAAGAAGAAAGGAAGACACAGGGAAGGAAATGGAATGATGATGGTGATGGTGAAGATGATGATGATGATGATGATGATGATAGAGAGAGAGAGAGAGAGAGAGAGAGAGAGAGAGGAATGGAATTAGCATAAGAAGGGAGTGGAAAAGGAAGGAGGGAGATAGAAGGGAGTGGAAAAGGAAGGAGGGAGATATAAGGAAGAAAAGCTAGGATAAGGAAGACATAAGATACCACAGGGAAGAAAGGGCTAAAGGAAGAAAAGATAATTATAAGAAGGAAAGGAGAGATATTACAGTACACGAAAAAAAAAAAAAAGATACCATAGGGAAGAAAGATGCACAGGAATAAAAATATATTAAGTAAAGGAGACGAAAAGACATAAGGAAGACAGGAGATATAAGGAAGACAGGAGACAAGGAAGACACTATAAGGAAGAGAGGAAGTAGACTAATGCGGAGAGGAAGTAGCATATGTAGGGAAGTAGTCAGGTGGTGGTGGAGGTCAGGTGAGGAGGGGGGGACAGGTGAGCGGGGGTAGACAGGTGGGGGGGGGCAGACACAGGTGGAGGGGTGGGAAGAAAAAGGGGAGAGGGGAAGGGAGAAGAAGGGGCTGAGAGTAGAGGAGTGAAGAAGGGGGAGGAGACATAGGTGATGTGGAAGAGGGGCAGAATAGTGGAGGGGGAAGAGGAGGGTAAGTGGGGGAAGGGAGAGTAAGTTGAAGAGGAAGGGGACAGGAGAGGGGGAGAGAGGGAGGTGTCATAAAGGGGAAGAGGGTAGAATGTTGGACTGGGGGGGGGATAGAAGGCAGCGGGGGAGGGGAGACAAATATGAGTGGGAAATGGGAGGGGAGAGAAATGGAAGATTACAAGAAGAGGGGGAGAGAGGGTTTAGAAGGAGACAGACAGCAGGGGAGAGGAGAGTCCAGTGGGGTGAATGGAGAAACAGGGAGGAAGGAGACAGGTGGTGGGAAGGGGAGGGGAGAGAAGCAGGAGAGGGGAGGAGGGGAGGGGAGAGAATCAGGAGAGGGGAGGAGGGGAAGTAAAGGCGCCACGAGTCCCTCCCTGGGGTGGGGAAAGTAACTGAGGCCGAGACCACTTGACATAAACTCCCCACTAAATGCCATACACTCCTCCTACTCCCCCTCTTACTCCCCTCACATTCCTACTCCCCCTCTTACTCCCCTCACATTCCTACTCCCCCTCTTACCCCCCTCACACTCCTTCCACTGCTCCTCTTACTCCCCTCACATTCCTACTCCCCCTCTTACTCCCCTCACACTCCTCCTACTCCCCTTCTTACTCCCCTCACACTCCTCCTACTCCCCTTCTTACTCCCCTCACACTTCTCCTACTCCCCTTCTTACTCCCCTCACACTCCTCCTACTCCCCTTCTTACTCCCCTCACACTCCTCCTACTCCTCCTCTTACTCCCCTCACATTCCTACTCCCCCTCTTACTCCCCTCACACTCCTCCTACTCCCCCTCTTACTCCCCTCACACTCCTCCTACTCCCCCTCTTACTCCCCTCACATTCCTACTCCCCCTCTTACTCCCCTCACATTCCTACTCCCCCTCTTACTCCCCTCACATTCCTACTCCCCCTCTTACTCCCCTCACATTCCTACTCCCCCTCTTACTCCCCTCACATTCCTACTCCCCCTCTTACTCCCCTCACACTCCTACTCCCCCTCTTACTCCCCTCACACTCCTACTCCCCCTCTTACTCCCCTCACATTCCTACTCCCCCTCTTACTCCCCTCACATTCCTACTCCCCCTCTTACTCCCCTCACATTCCTTCAACTCCCCCTCTTACTCCCCTCACAGTCCTACTCCCCCTCTTACTCCCCTCACACTCATTCTACTCCCCCTCTTACTCCCCTCACAGTCCTACTCCCCCTCTTACTCCCCTCACACTCATTCTACTCCCCTTCTTACTCCCCTCACACTCCTTCAGCTCCATCTTACTCCCCTCATACTCATTCTACTCCCTCCCTTATTCCCCACTTATTCTCCCTCCCACACATTTCCTTCCACTCCCTCACTCCCTCCCCTCCCATCCTCCCTCCACACGTTCACACTCATTCAGTAAATAAAGAAGCCTTTCAAAGCTGGAGAAATTGTCTGGTCTCTTCTTTATTCTAACTTGGCTTAAAATTTGTCATCTCTCCATCTTGAACGCTGAGTAGTAACCATAGCTTAACTCCAGCATACGATACTAGTCACGAAGAAGTGCTATAAAAGGCAGGCTGAACTGTAGCACTGCCTCTGCCTCTCAGCTGCGTGAATTAAGTCGCAAAAGGGCGGAAATCTGGATCAAGTTAAGGCGAAAGAACTACAGTGGCAGAATGAAACTAAGTCGCCAAACGGAAAGAGTTGAGTCCCTTTCCATCACACTCCCTCAAATTTCCTTCGTCTCCCTATCCCTAACACCCTATAATCTTCCTAACCCTTCCTCCCTCCCTCCAAGACTCCTTCTCTTCTTTCCTCCCTCCCTCCCTCCAAGACTCCTTCCCTCCCTCCCTCCCTCCATCACTTCCCTCCCTGCATACCATGTCTCCCCCTCTCTCTCCCTTGCAAACTTCCTCTCGATATATGATCCTTTCTCTGCAACACAAACCTCTCAAACACTGCCTTCTATACAGCGGCTGTGTGTGTGTGTGTGTGTGTGTGTGTGTGTGTGTGTGTGTGTGTGTGTGTGTGTGTGTGTGTGTGTGTGTGTGTGTGTGTGTGTGTGTGTGTGTGTGTGTGTGAGAGAGAGAGAGAGAGAGAGAGAGAGCCGGATCATCTCGCTGGGACCCTAAGATCAGTGTGGTCTGTGAATCTATGTAACTCCACAAAACTCAATACTTAACCTGCCCTCTGCAGAGTCAGCCTCTTATAAAACTGCCCTCTATACGACAATCTCTCTCTCTCTCTCTCTCTCTCTCTCGTAAAATAAACCTTTCAAACTTTAACCTCACTACTGACCTTCCCCCTCCTCTCTACATCAACTACTCTCTCTCTCTCTCTCTCTTTCTCACACACACACACACACACAAACACACACGCACGCGCGCGCGCACACACGCACACACACACACACACACACACACACACACACACACACACATATCAACAAAAACTAAACCTAACAGGGTACTAATAAAAAAAAAAAAAAAAGTACCCCTCTAGACAAGCCCAATATATCGAGGTGGTACTAAAAGAGATAGATCGGAGTATATAAAGTAGACTATTATTAGGTGTTACGGGATAATAGACTGACATGAAGGACTTGCTAGAAACAACGAAGATATGGAGACAAGAATCCAGTAAGTTTCCATATAACTTTTAAAATATTAGTTGTAACGAGGACTACTACTACTACTACTACTACAACTACTACTACTACTACTACTACTACAACTACTACTACTACTACTACTACTACTACAACTACTACTACTACTACTACTGTTATTACTACTACCACTACCGCCTAAGGACCTTGTGAGCTGCCTATCTGTGTGGAGGAACAACTCATCCCAACTGTACCGTACACTTCTCTCCATTTTTCCAATCTATTTTTTTTTATCCGTAGCCAAAGGCCTTAATCCATGAAGGAGTGGACAAAAACAAATCGCCTCCATGTCATTCTACCTTTTGCCACCACACTCCCCTCTCTCTAACTCCCACCCCCTCCTCTCTCCACCCCACACACCCTCCCTCTCAACTCGCACACCCTCTCACATCTAGGCCTCTCCAGCCTTGCAGCAAATCAACATTCAAGGCAGTCAGTGTCCTACCTTGCACCTTATACACGAGCCTTGCCAATCTCCTGCCTTTCCTAGCATGACACTTTCACCCTGACACAGTTTTTGACACTAGGCACCCACTTTACCGAGTATGACACCC
>NC_136991.1:1580000-1582500 GCF_032717465.1 Coenobita brevimanus
GCAAAGGAATGAAGGAAAAGAGTAGAGAGAGAGAAAAAGCAGATACTAAATGGGAGAAATGAAGGAAGGAGAGAATAACAAAGAGAGAAATGGGAGAGGAATGATGGAAGAAAAGAGTAGAGGGAGAAAAAGCAGATAATACATGGGAGAGGAAGGAAGGAGAGAGTAAGAAGAGAGTAAACAGAGAGAAATGGTAGAGGAATTATGGAAGAAAAGAATAGAGAGAAAATGCAGATAATAAATGGGAGAGGAAGGAAGGAGAGAATAGGAAGAGAGTAAACAGAGGGAAATGGAAGAGGAATGATGAAGATGGGGGAAAAATAATGGAAGAAAGGTAGACTTGGGGAAAGGCGATGAAAGATGTATATAAGATGTATGAAGGATAACTGTATGCACTTTAGGGTAGATAGACAGATAGATAGTGATTAGAGATACTGACAGAGATAGATGTACAGACTGAGTAGAGATAGATTGTGATATACAGACACTGATAGATAGACAGATATAGATGGACAGATACAGATGGTCATAAAAAACATATCATGATGGTCATAAAAAACATATCATAAACTTTTAACATAAATGTGTGTGTGTGTGTGTGTGTGAAGAGAGGCAGCCAGTCAAATACAAGTAATCTCTGACTGAGGCACTTCACATCACGACCCCTGACTCACTCTCACTCACTCTCTCTCTCTCTCTCTCTCTCTCTCTCTCTCTCTCTCTCTCTCTCTCTCACTATTTAACCACTAACTCCGTATGGATTTTTTCGGCCGCAATAAAACACCTAAAAGTATATCAGCACGAGAAATAAAAAGTTCCTTCAGACGGTTTTTCACGCCTCTGCCAGCTAGGATGTCCCTTATCTGAACAAAATCGTCTGGTCTTGGCCTACATATACTTCGTCTCTCTCTCTCTCTCTCTCTCTCTCTCTCTCTCTCTCTCTCTCTCTCTCTCTCTCTCCAGCAGAAAAGGGTCACTCCAGACGGTTTTTCAAGCCTATGTCTGATACTACTATTTCCCTCAGCGGAAAAATCGTCTTTTACCCTAAGAGGGCTGCAAGGTGTAATAAGCACAATAAATCGCTTAGGCAGAGGTGTTAGGGAGCTTCAAGACATCTATTCTTCTTAATGATTCATATTTAGGAGGATACCAAGGTTAAATCGCTTAGGTAGAGGTGTTGGGGAGCTTCAAGACTTCCATTCTTCTTGAAGTTTCACTTTTAAGAGGATAATAGGGTGTAATACGAAAAATAAATCGCTTAGGAAGAGGGGTTCTGGATCTTCAAGACTTCCATTCTTCTCAATGATTTACTTTCAAGAGGATAACAAGGTGGAAAAACAAAATAAATCGTTTAGGTTGAGGTGTTAGGGAGCTTCAAAACATCCATTCTTCTTGATGTTTCACTTGTCAGAGGATAGCATAGTGTAATAAGCAAAATAAATCGCCTAGGCAGAGGTGTTTGGCATCTTTAGGACTTCCATTCTTCTTACTGTTTCACTTAATTTCGTTTTTCTTTAATTCAAACTCGTAATTATGCTTTTCACTATTTTTTTTTCCACTAATTTCCTCAGTTGTCTCCATTTAGTGTCACTTTTTCCACAATATTACGATCACCAAAGTACTGTTCCATTTATCTTCGTACTTTTTTCTCCTATGTAACTTTTTCACAATATTCCAAACTTTCTAATAGTTCCACCAATCATTTTTTTTCTTAGTTTCCTCTATTGTATTTTTTCACTACTGCTATCTATATATCTATCAACCTATCCGTCTACCTATCTATCAATCTATCTGTCCATCTATCTACCTACCTATTTAGCTATCTGTCTATCTACAAATTACGTAACAATTTTCATTTTTCATCGTCCAAACACTTCACTCATGTCTTCTTCCAACTGTATTTTCCATTTTTAACTATTTTTCTGCTTCCTTATTAATATTCTCTTTAAGTACTGTTCACTTCGCATTACTGTTCTTGTAAAATTAAGAGAGAGAGAGAGAGAGAGAGAGAGAGAGAGAGAGAGCTGTGGTGGTTAGTTAATGGATGACCGGGTGGTAGTGAATGGTGCCGACAGTGATAGTAACAGTCATTATGGTAGAGGTGGTAGGTAGCAGATGGTAGTAGTAGTAGTAGTAGTAGTAGTAATAGTAGTAGTAGTAGTAGTAGAAATAGTTGTGGTAGCTGTGACTAACAAGAACTGGTAGTGGTGGTGGTCATGGTGGTGGTGGTAGCAGTTAATGATGGTGGTGGTGGTGGTAATGGATGGTTGTGGTGGTGATGGCAATTGGTAGGTAGTAGTTGTGGTGGCAATGACCCTGGTTGCTTGGTAGTAGTGCTGGTATGGCATTCAAGGACGTGCTACCACTACCAACTACCACCAATGCATACCACTACAAACTACCACAAGGCATACCACATCACAGGCTACCATGCTAACGAGATGCTTAATCTTAATAATAACAACAACAACTACCACTGACAACAACTAATACAACTCTC
>NC_136991.1:1592500-1630000 GCF_032717465.1 Coenobita brevimanus
ATTCGCCTGAGTACGTATAATTCCCTTAGAGTTCATTTAATACCTCCACGCCTCTCTCTCCCTCCTCTCCTCTCCTCTTTGTGTGTGTGTGTGTGTGTGTGTGTGTGTCCCTGTAGTGAAGGAGTTGCAAAAACTTCGGTATAACTTCTTCAGTAGGCTACTATGACGTCTCTTCCATTTTATTAGTTACCACCACATGATTTTACTAGGCTCATTGGTTTTATTATGCTCATCAATTTTACTAGGCTCATTGGTTTTATTATGCTCATCAATTTTACTAGGCTCATTGGTTTTATTATGCTCATCAATTTTACTAGGCTCACTGGTTTTATTATGCTCATCAATTTTACTAGGCTCGTTGGTTTTATTATGCTCATCAATTTTACTAGGCTCACTGGTTTTATTATGCTCATCAATTTTACTAGGCTCACTGGTTTTATTATGCTCATCAATTTTACTAGGCTCACTGGTTTTATTATGCTCATCAATTTTACTAGGCTCACTGGTTTTATTATGCTCATCAATTTTACTAGGCTCACTGGTTTTATTATGCTCATCAATTTTACTAGGCTCACTGGTTTTATTATGCTCATCAATTTTACTAGGCTCACTGGTTTTATTATGCTCATCAAATTTACTACGCTCATCGGTTTTATTATGCTTATCAATTTTACTAGGCTCATTGGTTTTATTATGCTCATCAATTTTACTAGGCTCACTGGTTTTATTATGCTTATCAATTTTACTAGGCTCATCGGTTTTTACTACGCTCACCGGTTTTACTAAGCTCATCAACTTTACTAGGCTCATCGCTTTTACTTTGCTCAATGGGTTTACTAAGCTCCTCGGTTTAATAAGCTTATCGGTTTTACTAAGCTTATCTCTCGTAGCAGAGACAAGAGTAGGGTGTAGCGAAAGTGTAGCCCAAAGACCCGTGTTTACTCCTTAGAGGGAGAAGGAAGAGTGGGTGTAGGCGTGAATGACAGGCTTACTAACACCTATAACACAGTACACCCCCACTCAATCCCTCTCTCCCTTCACTTCCTTCCCTCCTACTCCCTTCCTTCCCCCTACTCCTGCCTCACTTCCTCCACTCCTCCCTCCTTTCCCTCCTACTCCTTCCCCCTTTCCCTCCTACTCCTCCCTCACTTCCCCCCACTCCTCCCTCCTTTCCCTCCTACTCCTCCCTCACATCCCTCCTACTCCTCCTTCAAAAAATAGAATGTTCACGTGTCCTTGTCTGAATAAATCGTTAAGGAAGAGGCGCTACGAAGGTCTCAGAATATGGCCTTCAGACTCTCGTGTTAAGCGGTGCATTCCTTAACATTTATCAAGCGCATCCTACCTCCTCCACCAACAAATTCTCTTTAGTTCCCCTATAATTACATTTTTTATTCAGCTTTCTCGCTCTGTCTCTACTTTCATATCCTCTCTACCTCGCCTTCGCTCCTTCTATACTCCCTCAGCTTTCCCAACATAATTCCTTCCTTCCTTCCTTAAGTCCGTCTTTCCATCCCTAATTCTGTCCTTCCTTCCTTCCATAATTCCGTTCTCCCTTCCTTCATTCCGTCCTTCTTTCCTCTGTTTTCTTACCTTAAGCCCTCTTTCCCATTTTCTATAATCTCACATTCCTATCATACCAACTCCCCTCCACCACTTCTCATCTTCTACCTACATTCTCTCCATATCCCCTCCCCCCTTCTCTCTCTCTCTCTCTCTCTCTCTCATAATCAGTTGTATAGTGTGATTCCTGCCAGATGATTGTATTAAACTGAAAGAAAAAAAAACTTGAGAAACGATACGCACATTCACACACACACACACACACACACACACACACACACACACACATTAATCACTTCTTCCCTATTTCACCTTAAGGCCTTACGCTCTGCCTTCATCCCTCACCCCTGCAGCCCCCCCCCCCCGGGCCAGGGGTGTGGACAAGAGGCCCCATTATGCCCCGAGAGAGAGAGAGAGAGAGGCTCCGACGCAAAGGAATGCGGATTTCTCACTCCCTCACTCTACCTGACTTCCTAGGCCACTAAACAATATCACTTTTCTGTCTCATCAACTTCCATTTCATCCTTCCTCTCTTTCCTTGTAGTTACTCCTCTCCCTTCCTCCTTTCTCATCTCCCTTTCCCTCTCCTTTCTCTCCCTATATGGTTACCTCTCTCTCTCTCGTCTCAATTTTAATTCCATCTACTGTATTACTCACTATATATATCATTTATCTTCCCCCTCTTTTCTTTGCTCTCTCTCTCTCTCTCTCTCTCTCTCTCTCAACACTTCCCTCCTCCTCTCCCCCTTCCCTCTGATCATATTCCTCTTTCCTCTTACTCTCCCCTCCCTTCCTTCTCTTATTTACTCCTTGGCCCCCTCCCTCCCTCATTCTTCCCTTCCCTCCCTCTCTCTACTCCCTCCCTCTAATACCTCCTTTCCTCTCTCCTTTAATACGTTTCTCCTTCCCTCCATCTCTCCCTCCAAATAGCTTCACCCTCTCCACTTTTAATGCACTCTTCTCTCCCCTCCTCTCGTCCTCTTTACCTCCTCTTTGTGACTCTCTCTCTCTCTCTCTCTCTCTCTCTCCACTCCCCTTAATACCTCGTAACTCATCTTACCAAAAACAACTTTACGTCAATGATCTGATAGAGAGGAACCTCAAAAAAGTTCACCACCACCACTATCATCATCATCACCATCATCATCACATCCACCACCACCACCACAATTACCATCCTATTTTCCATCATCATCGTCACCACCACCACCACCATCATTAGCACTACCATCACCACCACCATCACCATCATCAACACCCTATTCTCCATCATCATCATCGTCACCTTCAGATAACACCAATTATCTCCACTACCATCATCATCATAATCCTACCTCCCAACATCATCACTGCTACCCTGCTTCCCATCCTCCTCCTCCGCATCATCATCATCAACCATCTTCCGTCACCATAATCATCACTCTGCACTCTTTTACTATACCCTTTTTAATCCAACTTGGCCTAAAATTGCCATCTCTCCATTTTGCATGCAGAGTTTTAACAACAGATGAACACTAGAATATGATCCTAGTCACGAAAAAGTGCTATGGAGAGGATTGTAAAGATGTAACATTGTCTTTTTTCTGCCACTGTGCTGCTTGAAGGATGCAGAAGGACGTATATCTAGGCCAGGGTAAAACACACACACACACACACACACACACACACACACACACACACACACACACACACACACGACACCCCCCCACACACGACACCCCCCCCACACACACACATACGACATCCCCCCACAAACACATACGACACCCCCCCAAGCACACACACACACACACACACACACACACACACACACACACACACACACACACACACACACACACACACACACACACACGACACCCCACACACACACACACACACGACACCCCACACACACACACGAGCGGTTACAAACAAGATCAAAGTTATATATATGTACAACTTCCTCTAAAATTTTTCGGGGAGGTGAAAATGACAGGTAACTAAGATAGACTACAGATTAACTGATAACTAAATAAAGTAACTGATAAGAGTCGATAAGAAATACAAAGCTATCAGTAATAAGACCAGCTGATGAGATAAAACAGGGCAAAACCATAAAATACATAAAAATACAGAAAGATATCACACGCTAAATTATTCCAAACCGGTAATGAAGATAAAATGATATATACAAAAGACTACAAAAAAATTAAATGTAAACAAAAACAGAAAAAAATAAACACAACACATACCTGACATCAACTGGTATGGTATAGGTAGTGGTAGTTGTGGTGGTAGATAGTGGTAGTTATCCCAGACACTTATATTGATTGTGGTAGTTGTGGTGGTAGATAGTGGTAGTTATCCCTGACACTTATATCAACTGGTATGGTATTGATAGTGGTAGTTGTGGTTGTGGTAGTTATCCCAGGCACTTTAACTGGTGAATAATGTTGGTACCTGACATCAACTGGTATGGTATGGATAGTGATATTTGTGGTAGTGGTGGTCCAGATAGTGGTAGTGGTGGTACAGTTAATGGTAGTTGTGGTAGTGGTGGTACAGATAGTGGTAGCTGTGGTAGTGGTGGTACAGATAGTGGTAGTTGTGGTAGTGGTGGTACAGATAGTGGTAGTTGTGGTAGTGGTGGTACAGACAGTGGTAGTTCTGGTACAGATAGTGGTAGTTCTGGTACAGATAGTGGTAGTTGTGGTAGTGGTGGTACAGATAGTGGTAGTTATCCCAGTCACTTTAAATGGTGAATAGAGGTGGTAATTGTGGTAGATATGGCTAGGCACTTTTATGCAATGTTGCAGAGGTTATTAGGCCTTTCAAAAAATTCACTAATGTTGGTAGTAATGTTGGTAGTTGTGGTTGAAGCTACG
This sequence comes from Coenobita brevimanus, assembly GCF_032717465.1. Lineage (NCBI taxonomy): Eukaryota > Metazoa > Arthropoda > Malacostraca > Decapoda > Coenobitidae > Coenobita > Coenobita brevimanus. The sequence goes on from NC_136991.1 coordinate 1,596,931, forward strand.
TCCCTCGAATACTTGTAGCTGTGGCAATGGTGGTAAGTGGTTACAAAAAAGAAACCACCAATGTTTGTAATTGTGGTAGTAGTGGCCGTTTCACAAAAATTCACTAATGTTGGTAGTTGTGGTTGAAGCTACGTCCCGCGAATACTTGTAGCTGTGGTGATGGTGGTTACCAAAAAAAAAATCACCGATGTTTGTAGTTGTGGTAGTAGGATAATGGTCAGGTGTGGGGTGATGTTGTGGGAGTGGTTATGACAGATGTGGGGGTGGTGGTAGTGGTTGTGTGGGTGTAGTTGTGTGGTGGTGGTGGTAGTGGTTGTGTGGTGGTAGCTGTGGTAGTGGTGTGGGTGTAGTTGTGTAGTGGTGGTGGTAGTGGCTGCGTGGTGGTATGTTAGTGGTGGTGGTGGTGGTTGTGTGGGTGTGGTTGTGTAGTGGTGGTGGTAGTGGTTACGTGGTGGTAGCTGTTAGTGGTGGTTGTGGCTGTGTGGGTGTAGCTGTGTAGTGGTGGTTGCGTGGTGGTTGCGTGGTGGTAGCTGTGGTAGTGGTTGTGTGGGTGTAGTTGTGTAGTGGTGGTGGGTGTAGTTGTGGTAGTGGTGGCGGTGATGATGGTAGCTGTGGTGGAGTGTGGCTGTGTAAGGTGTGGATGTGGTCGAGTCTGCTCACTAATTACCACTCTCTCTCTCTCTCCCACCTCTCACTCGCTCACTCTCACTCTCACTGGACCCACGGAGAGAGAGAGAGAGCCATGAGGGAGGGAGGGAAGTCGGGAGGAGGAAGGAAGGGAGGGAGGGAAGTCGGGAGGAGGAAGGAAGGGAGGGAGGGAGAGCCTGGGGAGGGGAGAAAGTGTGAGTAAAGTGGGAGAGAGAGGAAGGGGCATAGAAGGGGAGGGGAGGGGAAGAAATAATAAAATGAGAGAGAGAGAGAGAGAGAGAGAGAGAGAGAGAGAGAGAGACAGACAGACAGACAGAGACAGAGAGACAGAGAGAGAAAGAATGATGGAGAGGAGTGAGTGAAAGATACAAGTAGTGTAAGAGGTAAGCAGGAGGGGTGGGAGGAAGGGAGTGGGGAGAAAGGGAGGGGAGGTGGATATGAAGGGAGAGAATGAATGGTGAAAAAGATGGAATAAAACGAGACAAACAGGAGAGGGGAAAAGGGGAAAAAGTGGAGGAAAAAAAGAGGGTGAAATACAGATAAGAAGGACGATAGAGGGAGGGGAAAAGTGGAGGGAAAGAGGGGAAAAGGACGGCTAGCTGAGGTAAGATTAAGGAGGGAAGGTGAGAAGTAGAGAGAGGGGAAAGATAAGGAGGAATGAAGGGAGGTACACAGGTGGTGGTGGGTGAGGGGAAAAGGAGGGGAAGACTAAGAGAGGGAGGAGGGATAAGAAGTGAAGAGGGGTGGGGGAGGAGAGGAAGAGATGAGCGGTGAGGAGGAGGAGAGGGGATACGTGGAGAGGGAAGGTGTAGGGAGGGGAGATGCAACAGCTGGTGGCTGTGTGTGTGTGTGTGTGTGTGTGTGTGTGTGAATGTATGTTTTGTATCTGTGTGTTTTTGAAGTACAATATGTGTCTGGAAAATTATACAGTAAAAACCACAAATTAATTTTCTGGAAACCGATACAAATATTTCCTGTAACTGAGGCGCAATAATAGGTTCAAAGTGTCCTAAGGTGTACAGGTTCAAATCCCCAGATATAACAGTGTAAGTGGTGGATGAGAGGTGTGGAGAGGGGGTGGGTGGAGGAGGTGCGGTGGAGTGTGTTTATGTGAATGAGTGCGTACTTTAGGGGTAACTGATATAGTGTGGTTTTTTTTTTTTTTTTCGCTTATTGAAATACCTAGTCTGACATGTTAGGAAAAAAATGGTTTAAAATACACCACCCTGAACTAACATTTAAAATATCGTATACCCTGGACTAAACTACATCCCACAAAATATGATCATCATCGTACCCCTTTTCTTTATCTAAAAATGTGGCGTGATCTACCAAAAAATATGCCCCAGTAAACACACACACACACGTATATACGATCCATTATAATCCAAAGTACCGTCCCAGTATTGCCCATTACAACCTTAAACAAGGCTCTTTACTTTCCAACAAACCCCAAACGATATCCATCAAGACAAAATTCATCTGTCTACATATCCCACCATGTCACTCTACAGGTACACTAAAAAACAGTAACTGTTTACCCCTCAGCAAAAAAGGCCAATGTCGATGAAATGTCGATGAACTGCTTAAAAGTGAGTATCATCTTTATCCATTGTACTTTCTCCTTCAATTCATCCGCCATACTTATATTTTTTGCCACAAAGCACTCCCTTGCCTAAACAACTGAAAATACATTAAGCCCTTGTTTTAAGTTCTTTTCATACACTTCTCTTGTGTACTGAATGTAATTACTGAAAAAATACCTATCAAGCTTCCACAGCTAGATGATCTGCCAGTTTCTCTCACTTTAAAGAACCAGTTGTAGGGAAAAAGTTGTGGTACTTTAGAGCACATTCCTAATAAATAACAACTGTCTGTACTCACATTTGTCCATTTCTGTACCACTTATACTGCATGTGCCTCTGCAAGCGACTATCTAATCTCTTGACTACAGTTATTCTTCCATTTTATCTTTCACATTCATTGCTGCCAGAACAAAATCACGAAATGCCCACTTATCATTTCCTACGAGTAATGAATCATCCAAAAGAAGAAACAGAACCAGTCTATCTAACTACATTCTTCCTCATAACGACTCCCCTCCTTGGTGTTCTTTCTGTTACTTCTCCAGCACTCTAGCTATTTATAAACAGACTGAAATGAGCCATGGTAACATATCAACTTTCCTTCATACTTCAAGTCAAAATCTAGGTAGCACAGGTTTCTTCACAGCTCGTCCTATGTGATTTATTACATCAGAAGATCCAAGCAATTTAATTTTATTACAACAAAACATTCCCCCATGCTACGGTATTTAAACTGTTTAAATATCCATGTAAATGCCAGAGACTGAACAGCACGGAGGGCCAACATTAAGTGATCAAGGCCGACGTATGCAAGCATGTTGGAGCCTTTCTTAATGATGCAATATGATACGATACAAAATGTCCCAATAACATACAAGAAGTTACTGTAATGTGCAGAAACAGTTACTGAGGAAGAAGCATTACATAATCTCCAAATTCACTCAGGACACAGCCTAATAATCAAGGATGAACCTCTCAACCAATGTAACAATCACTCTCACAAGTAACTTTGCTCCATCATACAGGTGGTACAGAACCTCTGAGTAATCTACCTTCCTTTCCATCTACTCCCTCTTTCTCTTCCCTCCTTGAACCCACATTTGCACATACAAACTCTTACTACTGTATCTGCAGTTACTCTTTTAATTTGTGCCAAATCCCACCAAAACCTTTCCCTATGTAGTTCCCATACCGAAACTGCAATAAATATGAAATATGCAGTTGCTACAATATTCTTTTCATATAAACCCTAACATGGCTGACTGATGTAGGGACTGCTAGAATATTAAGCCAATGGTACACTACGCAGATGGGAAAAGTAATACAGACTGCAAGCAAGGTATGATGCATTAACTATAACCATCTGCTGTTCTTATAAACTGCCCTTACTCTTGATTAATACTGTAAAGTCAATTTTCAAGGTACCATACCCTACCTATACACCGTCACATAATGCTATGCATACCATATATAAAATATTATAAGACTCTGGTAAATAATTTCATAGGTGTCTGAAGAAATAATTCCTGAAATACTACATAGTCAAAATACAAGAAATTTAAACATTTCATACTTTTCAGAAAGTACCATGACTGATACAGTACACTGCAAACTATTAAAAAATACTACAGCTGTACTGCATAAGAAAAATAATATACTGTACAGTACAGTATATCAATACACAAAAGACATTAGCATAGAAAGAGTAATACTACCAAGGTAAAATTCCTAGCTTCCCTGGAATCAAAATTAGCCATCAGCCATTGCCATAACTAATCTTAATGACATCTGTACCCTTTCAGGACATGGGAATTATTAACCATTTTATTTCAACTACAGCCAAACAATGTTGTGCAGTACAGTTTAGCAGAGGAATTTCATTCTATAGGGGTTAAACCCAGTTTCCAGTAACCTCTTACAGAAGGTGACAAATGTTTAGAATGCCATTCTGGCAATCAACCATATTATTGTATTTATATTTATTTATGAGTGGATTTCTGTCCTGCAAAGGTAAATATAGTATATTTACAATTTCCAAACTTACCTTTAACCTCCATCTCAAGGCATAACAACAGTGTATTTCACATGAATCTGTGGTCATAACTACAAAAGCAAAAATGTATTTTGATCCCCACTATACTGTAATGTACTCCTGGAAATCCACAGGAACAAAAATCTGAAATCTTAGGTGTTAATTATTAACACCTGAAAAGGCCAATACTGTACTGTACCTATGGTACTGTTCTGTGCATAGGTAATACATGTTTAAGGTCAACTCAGTACAGTATAACGAAAATTATGTTGTGACACTTAACATGCTCTTCAGTCCAAGTGAAAAATGGCACCAGCAACACTACTACTGCACAAAACGAAAATCTATTTGAACAGCCAGGTAAAACATACTGAACTTTCCAAGAGTAAAAAATATAGGATTCTTTAGCAATGTTTGCTTGTGGGTGAGCACATTCTCTGACAGGATCATTCCATAGCACCATAAAAAAATAAATCACAAAGCTGCATTAGCAAACTCACCATGAATGCAAGTGGACTCCTTCTAAGCTAAGCTAGGAGGTAAACAAAGGCGGGCTAGATGGAAGCTTACCGGCTCTGGCGCTGGCGTAGGTGCCTGTAATGGAAGGAGGGTGAAGGGAGTGAGTGAGTGAAGCAGCCAACACATGCCAACTACGCAGGACTTAGGGGTCTCAACAACTTTTCAGTGGAAACTTAAATTAAATAACCAGTACCTTCCCAAGCAAACAAACCAAGGGCCAGTAAACAGTCCATTCAATCTATGGTGAAAGAGGGTGGGAATGATGGTGAGTGCACAGTGAGGTGGTGGGGATGCCAGTGGAAGCTGCCACATTTCCGGGCCTATGAATTTTGTTGGCCTGGGGGAATCTGCATGGATTACTATATTGTATTGCTTTCGTCCACTGAGCTGGAAACAAAAGTTCATCTTACACAGTACTCTGCCTCTCCAACTTTTCACTCTCCCCTGGAGATTTATATTCCTAAAGCCAGAAAAGCTTGGTATATTTCTCAGCTCACCCCTGATTCCCTCTGGTATACAGTAATACATCAGGGAAGAAAGGACAGGCATACCCTCAGTGTGAGGCATACGCAATAATGAATACAGTAAGTGAGCTTTTGACCATGACTCTATGGCACAACTGCAGAATTATGAGATAATATTTTATTCACTGAGTGTGCTTTATGCACTGGTTTTGCTTTATACAGCACTGGAAAAACTGAAGGTGACTTTTTTTTTTTTCCCCCAAGCAGTAGCAACAATTGCTTTCCTATTTACATAATTTAATTCTACAGATAATATTCATATGATTAATTTTTATACTAGGGTGATCTAAACAACTATTTGTATTCCTCTTCATACAAAATGTACAACATGATTTGATACAAAAAAATTATATGTTAATATTGGGTGGTGCCTATCTATCTATCTATAGCCTGATGCCATAATCCCGTAAAGGGTGGCCATTTGACTTTGAGTTATTTGTTTTACAGGGAGGGGCACTAACCCTCCACCAACCCACTTGCTGACACGTAGGGAGCACGTATGGTTTGGTTATATGGTTACCACCCAGCGTTGTAAATGGTTTCTTGGTTTAGAGGAAACCATTCGGCTTGTCACTCAATGTAAAGCCACCTGCAAAGGAATGAAGAGCGATAAGAAGTGACAGGAAAATGGAAGAAATAGGAAGAGAGGAGGGCAAGCACATAAAAGGAATGATAAAGGCTAAGGAAGAAGTAGGCAGCACTACATCAAGTCAGTGGATGATGGTCGCCACCACCCACCACAGTGCTGTGATAAATAATAAGAATAATCATAATAATAATAATAATCAATCAAATTCTAAGTAGGCACTTGTATTGAAACCCCATAACCATTGCACAGGAGTAAAACAATGGTCAACTACCAGCACTAGTAATGCAAACAGGAAAAAGTGGATTTAAGAGCATTTCCTTTTTGTTCTCTGAGGGACCATATTGTACTGTTAATATTAAATGTTTTTATTTGGGGGCAAGTTTTGGTACAATATGATATTCTGGACTTTTATTCAGTTAAGGCCAACCATTCACAGTCAGTGGATCAGTGACTTCAGCACGACAGTCTAATACCACTGACTACTTTTAACCCACAGAGCCTGAGTATGTCTTTTTCATTTTATTTTTGCCATCTGCTAATGATTTATTTAACTCTGGAAGGACTTTTCAAACAGAAGAAGTCAGATATCTTTTTCTTTCTTTAAATAACAGAACAGAGGAAGGAAAAACAAATGGAGAAAAAAAAAATAATCCATACACCAGATTACTGGTGTCCTCTATTCATAAAATATCTGTAACAGTTAGACTTGAACAGTTGTGGGTTGAAATTTGGAGGAAAACAACTCTGGGGAAGCGAGTTCCAGAGAGATGCAGTTCGGGGAATGAAAGAATTCTGATAGGCAGAAGTTCTGCAATATGGTTGAGTGACATTCCAGTCATGAGCGCTACCAGATGCCCGTGTAGCATGAGGGAAGGCATGGAGAGGTGGCACCATGGATGCAACTTCGTCTGAGCATTTGCCAAAAAAATATCTGTAAAATAATGCAAGGGAGGCAACATTCCTTCTTACTTGCAGGGGAGGTAGTTTATATGTAATGGCAGGGTTGTTAATGATTCTAACAGCTTTATTCTGAATTTTGTCTAGTTGTCTTAATGCACCCTCTCCACAACTATTCCACAAGGGTGAGCAATATTCAAGCTAAGAGCGCACATGACTCTTATAAATTATAGCTAACTGCTCATCGGCGAAGAAGTTACGGACTCTGTACAATAATCCAGGTTTCTTTGAGGCGGTTTTAGCAAGTGATCTGACATGAGAGGTCCAGCTGAGGGCACTGTTGAGTGAGACACCAAGAATTTCAATACTTTTGGAGATGGGAATATTAGTAGCACTGAAGGTAATGTACGAATCTGGCAATATCTGTCTATTAGTAAACTGTATATATTTAGTTTTACTAGCATTAAAAGAGACAAGGTTGTTTTGTCCCCATTCACTGATTGTAGCTAGATCTTGATTTATGGAGATGGCTGTACTGAGTTGAGAGGTAGAGATATTAGACTTTGTAAATGGATGTCTGAGTGTGAATGAACTATGTAGTGTTGAGTCATCTGCATATGAGTGAACAGGATTGCAAGTGACAGATAAGAGATCATTAATATGAACCAGAAATAGGGTTGGCACCAGAACTGATCCCTGCAGCACGTTGGCGTTAATTGAGTGGAAATTCGAATATAATCTCCTTCAGTATGAGAGGCCTATCCTAAGCTGAATAAAATTGTCTGGTAGCAATAAGAATAACCTAAAAACGGCATTACCCAATATACTGGGATTAAGTAGAAGCCTGACACTGCTAAGGCACTTTCCTTTTCCTGTTTGTATTGCACGCTGCTTCACTATCTGCAGTACAGTTATGCCACCACCATGAACTCTGTGTATATGATCAATTCAAACTGCCAATACCAACAAAGGCACTATCTTCATTACCAATAGTGCAACACTAGTAACGGCATACTGGACCTACTGCTACCTATATACTGTACTCTACAAGACATCCACTTCCCAGAATGAGATACCAGTACATAATTGTAACGGTTCAATTACAGTAACTGCACTACATCTCTACCATCTACTGCACACATAAATTACCTAAGAAAACTGTTTGATGTGACAACTTTTTATATTTTATTCTTGTCATTTATCTCGGTTACAAGATATGTCTGGTAGTGAGGGTTAGAACCAAACTTCATTAACCTTTTTGCCATAAGGGATTTTCCCTTGGACAAATAAAATTGTTGGACATTAGCAGCAAAAATGAAAGTTACCTTCACCCTATCACTGGTAGGGGTTCCTTTACCTTAATAAAACTATCCAGCATTAACCCGAATAAAACTCATGAGTGTATTTCAACCAAGAAAAGAGTTAGCTGAGATACAAGAGAGTTAACCACTTCAGTATGGGCAATGTTCTCTTTAATCAGAATATTTTATTCAGCTCAGGAGAGGCTACTTGTACTGCAGTGGTTTATGAAGGTTGTATCTAATGTTTCAGGGTAGAAAAGTCAGTAGGCTGATTTAAATCATCAAGAGATCACAAGAATTAAATGGACTAATCATTTTAAGCACAGTGTAGAACAATAACGAGAAGCTCTACACTGTAGCAAATCAATAAAATATGGCTGCCCTTACAGAAAATAAATTAGACACTCTAAACTCAGTGAGAATGAACGATATGTGCAAAATCAAAAATAATTATCCATTTCATCAATACTATGTACTCTGCACCTACAGAACACAGCGTAAAAAACAGTGCAACTAATAACAAGTGAAAATAACAGCAATGCCAAACTAGACCCTTCTAGGTGTATGGCCCAAGACTACAGTAGACTATCAAAGTTCAGTACATTTTCTGTGTTCATCAGCATGCTCAGTGTATTTGTCTTCCATGTAACATGAGTTAGATGGGTTCATGTGTTAGTACTCTATCTTGCTATGCCCTGTACCAGCTCTCTAGTCTGTCAGGGAATATCTCAAGATCTAAAGTCAGCATACAGCACCTCCACCCAATGACTGCAACCAGTAAAGACATACAGCACATGACCAGTTACCCAAACAGGTAACTGCCCAAATGTCGCATCCACTGATAATGGCTTTGTTTTCCTGAAGCTTAACGGTACTCGGAGACCTTTGGACACTCTCTTCGCTTTTGGAAATTTTCAACCAATTTTTCAATATTTTCTGCCATCAACACACAACTGTCTGCATATATGAATTCACATTGCCACCCTTCTCTGAAATCTTATGACAATGCTGCCAGTACCATTATGAGTAGCAGTGGTGGACTCAAGACTGATCCCTGACACACCCCAACTCCTTCCTGTGCGTTCCACTGACTCTAATGCTACTTCTAACATTTCCATACATTACTAGAACCACAATACTAATCCATTCAGCTCCTCACCTTCTCACTGCCCATCCTACCACTTCCCTCTCGGCTTGGCCAACAGCTTTTCAGTTTACAAAAATACCATATGCAGTTGTTCAAGATGAACATCAAACCTCTATAATTTTCTTGGACTAAGGCATGGCACCTCATGATGTAAGCAGACCATCATCCCCTAGGCACCACACAATCATGTACCACAAGTACTGTGTTTACTTCGTCGAAATCAAGTTCAATACCCAGTTAACTACAGGCCTCCAACATTTTGGCTACAGTACTAGATGGGCCTGCTGCTTTATTACTTTACATTTAGGCTACTACGTGCTTGATCTAATCCTGCTCTATCCACACAGTCACGCTTTCCCTTGGTTCAGCTAGAATTTGATCATCTTTGTTCCATTCAAAGTCTTCATTTATCAGCCAATTAAACTGGCTCTTCCGTACTTCCTTCAATGAAACGTCAACAAATGACATCTCAACATTATCATTCAAGCACATTTTTCACCTATAACATCTTGGTTTGCTTTGGTCATATGCTTTGCATTTTATACATTATATTTCATCAATTTTTGTAATACATCCCTGAATCTCTCACTCACTTTCTTAGCATTATAAACTTTGTACTTGGCCTTTACTTGTGCTTCCATACACTCATCCTAGTTACTGACCTTTTTTCATTCTTGCCAGTCTATGTTTCTCATTTACTGCACTTTCTACCGCCTCTTTCAAGTACAGTATCATGTGTTTCTCTGTCTTGCATTCTGCCTAGTTCATGCATAAGCTGTATCAACTGGACTAAGATAGCTTACTTTTAGTACACCCCATTTCCCTTCCACTCCATTTATTTGAACATGAGTGTCTCCAGCCTGATAAATCTTTGCCTAAGATTATTCCTTAACAGCTTCCTCTTTCAGCCACAAATGCCCTCTTGTTTCTCTGACCACTTTAACACAAGGTCACACATTACCAGTCTGTATTGGATGACACACTGCTCAACATAAGTTCTTATATCTTTCACTCTAATTGCCTCCTTTAGCAGAACTAAATAGTCCTTCCAGCTACATACATCCTCTGAGTAATATGTTGTATATTTGTTATATCTGTTTCTAGAAGCTGTATTTACCACACACATTTCCATAACGTCTTCTGATTACAGGATTCTCATTCCTTTGGTACACAACCAAAACTTCCATATACAACTTCCTACCCAGCACTACACCTCTTGGTAAGACCATTTAGTCACCTACAACCACTGTCATCATCTTTTTATTTGTCTCACCCACAGCTTCAATTTAGTAGCCATGGAATTTTTCCTTTTCACTGCCATCTCTACCACACTATAGGAGGTCTGAGCTATAGCATTTATTGAGGAGAAGGCTTCTGATTGACGCCCATCAGTACACGAGCGTCTTTACAGCAGACAATCAATTTTTAACAAGATACAATCCTCTCCCATCATGTGACATGCAACAATCAAATTTACATCTAGGTCTCAAATTTTACTTATGGGTAAACAAGTACACAGGGGAAATGAACTTTATCCATGAGTCTGACTGGACTGGGAATCAAACTTGGGTTTTTCCAGCTGCAGGCTGGATGTGCTAATGATCACACTACATATTCCCCCTTGAAACAAGTTGGTTAAAGATGGGTTGGTCAAGAGATCACCATAACAGATTATCTATCCTCACCTAAATCTTGATTTGGTAAAGGTCTGAACCTGGACCACCCCAAGTCTAAAACTCAGCCATGATGATATCAGGCTACATTATACTGTCACTATTCTGTGTGATATTGCACTGTATCTAACACCCATTCCGTACTTTAAATTTAATAACTACTGCACTTTCAATTATAATACGTACTTTGTCCATTCAGTGGGGCAAAATTTCCTTTAAGTTAAATGAACTTTGCCAGAGAATTTCTTATAGCCTATTGGTATAAATTACAGCTTAACTAACAATAATACCGATATCTTTGCTACTTCAGGAGTTGATGCCAAACTTAGCCAATTTTCAACATAATGTTAGCTAGCATACTGTACTACAATAATACTGTAGCAACATGTTCCCCAAATTTGTACCAATACTGTACCCGTGTTAGTACGGTGCTGCAAATTCCATATTATTCAACTTTATTCTGTATATCTGATACTAAAGTCATACCACAAAACACAGTACCGGTATGCAAATAATCTGACAACAGCAATGAACACCTCCAGTACTTCTTACAAGAAACATTTTGAATCAGTGACTTACAGTGTTAACACTGTAATTTTCTTACTGCATCAAGCAGTATAAATAATGACACAAACTACTATACAGTCTACCATAAATACAGTACCATTTACAATATATACATATTCATTACACGTTACTGCAAACAGAAAGATCAATTCAAGTAAGTGTTACTTCAGTTGTTAGTAGTGTCAATGAAACATTGCTACTGTGCTGGCTGTAATGGTTATGATCCACAACGTAAACCCAAACAACAAATCAGATACCAGTACAGTACAACCACTGGTTACTGAACTACAGTTCTTATCACCAATGTCGAACTACTGATGGTTACCGTCAAAGGTTCCAGATTTCCCTCTCTGGTCACTCTGTGATCTCTTTGGATGGAACAATGTTGCAAACTTCTTCATAGCCACTCAAACTATGCTGAAAATTATGTTAATATGTCAATACACTGCACTGGCTCACATGGACGAGTTATACATTTGGTCTTTCCAGTGATGAGCATTTCTAATGTTGTACCATACTTTCTGCTGTTACATTTTCTAGTACACCTGTTAAACACAATGTACTGCACTGCTATATTACAGCACAATGGTTCTTATCTGACAAAAATCTCTAACCATGCTCACATCAATAAGGCCAAGTGTAATCAGACTGGAAGGCTACTTTGACTATTACCAGTAATTACCTGTATCTTGTACAGCACTTCATGCAACTTGTGGGAGTGCTAACTTCCATCAGGTGAAAACACAATGACTACTGTATAAGCTCAATGAGCATTATGTATTCTGCATATACTGGCATCAATTCCACCATAGCTACTACAAAAATTTATGTCCATTAAGGCTAAACACACTCAACCAATTTGATATTCTGCAGTGACACCACAGCCCATCCCTGTGGCTGATTTACATATCAATCACTGCTTTTACCTAGAGTAACTCTTAAATTTTGTTACTTTTATACACTGCCAAGTTTTTGCAAAGCAAATTAATTAGCTACCAGTCAGCTTTTGACCTGGTTATCAACAATTATTATCAGCTGTCAGTGACTGATGTGGTCAAAGATGCAATATCTTGCAATGCCTTGGCATTTTTAAGACAGTGTCTATCAATCATCTGCATCAGTTCCTGATTTGATATGATCAATGATGGTACTGCACAACTTTGTGAAAACATTTCATTTCTTGAAGTAATGTATACAAGAGGTGCTGGAGAAGAACACACTCACATGGGAGCACCAATGCCCTTTAACTCCTTTCCTACCCCATGAAAGGTGGATGGCATACTGCAGATGGGCAACTTCAGTCTGAAATCAACCAGGTTCATGTCCAGGTGAGGCTGAGGCCAATAAGATGATGTCTACAAGCACTGTCATCCAACTAGCTAACAATCAGTACTGCATTACATCTATAAATTTTCTTCATCTACAAATAACAATCACTGTCCCACAACAGCCAAGGTAAAGACCTGTGCTACCACCCTGATGTATGGAAGATCACTAACACTTGAAGTTCTGTGCAATGCCACTTCGGTGCAAGTCAACGAGCCCAATAAAAAAAGAAAATATAATGACCTTAATGGACACCTGCAAAAACTGAGTAAGTACTGGCATTATGTTCCTTGTGTGTCAATGACATTGTAAAAATCCATTTTTCACAGCCTTCATATAGTTAGACCCTTCAGTCTCTACCTGTGCATCCATTAGATGAATATACAAATACAAAAAATTCATTAACATAAAACAGTAATACCTAACACACACACACACACACACAAATATTACAGAGGGGGGGAAAATAAGTACTGCACTTTATAAACATAATATCTCCGAAACGGCTGATCTCCAATGGATGTTTATACTGGCCTAATATAAACCAAGAGTACCAGTACATTTGTTTCGGCAGCAGTGATTTAGGTAAGTTTTCTAAATTATCTATCTACCTATCTATCTATTGCCAGACGCCTCAATCCCGTTTGGGGTGGCCACAAACAAATCGCCTCCACATCGCCCTGTTCCCCGTCATTTCACTGCTCTGCTCCCAACTCACACCCCCCTCTCTCATATACCTCTCCACCCCATCCCTCCATCTCATTATTATAATAAACAAAATACAGTATTACAACCTTTAATTTTACAGGGCTATTAAGTACGATAGAGGCTCTATTTATCAACAGACTAATAACCAAAACAAAGGCCTAGTAAATAGCATAAAGAAGTCTCTACCTGTATTAATCGTTGTGTAGTAAACAGTATTATGAGACCTCTATTTATCATCAAGGGACTAAATACAGTACAGTGGATCTTTTGGATATGTGGATTCATCATCCCCAGAATATCCTGGGGAAGACGTGTGTGTGTGTGTGTGTGTGTGTGGGGGGCTGGGACACCGTGTGGAAAAACTACGACATGCCGCTTGCACAGTGGTACTTAAGAAGTGGGTTCCTGAAGGCTGACAGCTCAAACAGTTAGTTTTCCACTTTTTGATTCCCTTAAACCTCCTCTCTGTCACTTATGTATTCTTTACCTTTAAATTGTAAGTTATGCCCTTAGGTGGCATATCTAGTCTAATTGGGGTTACACAGAATTTCTAGTAAAATGGGGCCCATCACGGTGGCCTCTTTCCCACTTTGTTTTTTTTTAATTCAGTTGCACCTCTTTAATGTCACTGTTTTATGACTACCTTTATACAGTAGGTTATCCCCTTAGTAACATGTAGTCCTACCGGGGTCACAAATTATTTTGTTTAGCTGGGAGTGAATACAGTATGAGCGCCTGAGTACTAACGTGAGCATTATTAAAATGATTAAGCCTACCATGGAAGTACTACTGTGCTCCACACCTCCTGAGTGAAGCTTATGATGTTGGTAACTTTTCAATGTGATGCAAACATATCTGATCTGGATGTGACCCAGAGGACTCTTATTCTATTCATGGGTCTGTTTGTGATAAATAAAGACCTTTTTTTCTACCTGCTAGGCTCCTGATGAAAATACCATACGCCTCTTTATCCTGCTAATTGGTGTGTCCTGTTCTTTAATCTAAAGGTATAAATAGAGACCTGGTACAACACATTGCAAGCTGGCATTCTATAGGCTAAATAGAGACCTGCCATGGCACACTGCAAGCAGGCATGCTATCAGGAGAACCTGCCTTATTTACTGATATCCTAGCCACATCCTATGTTTGAGTTTTCCCGATTCATTATATTATTTTGTTCATTTTTATTTAGCTACATTCAAAGATGGCAAACCATAACAGCATTTGTACGGTAGGTCTTTTCTGTACTGAGCTCCCATGCAAATAACTTACAATTTTTTCTCAAAAAACTACAATTCATATGGTGATGTCTTTAAAATGCTGCAAAAAAAAAAAAAAAAAACTTCAACTTTACACATACAGTGCAACAAATGACTATTTGCTTTGCTGGGCTTTCAGACTGACTCAGCTCCAAGAGCAATGTCACATGTCATTTTGTTCCAACAAACCTAATCAACACTAACCTACTCAAAACTACCCTAAATTATCCTAGCTTATTTTCAATAAACCTCACCCAACTTATTCTAACCTAATCAGAATTATTTGGGGATGAATGGGCTTTGGGTCCTAATCAACTTGCTGTCCTGAGTATGACGATATTGCCAGAGTCAACAAACCCAGCCTAATAATCCTTAAGGGGACATAGGACCACCTTATTATGCAGTTTTCTTCCATTTCTTCCTTACCTCAGGTTCTTCATGGGATTCTTTAAGTATTTTCTGATTACATTTTCAAGTTTCTGTGTTTTTTATTTCTTTTAAAATGATGAAAACTTTTTAAAGATAGTGTTTGTGTACAAATGGATGCCAACATATAGTGTGCAGACAGACGGTGCCATCTAAGAGAGCCATTTCCTAATAAAACTACCCGTATCAAAGTCTGTTTCTCTAAACCTAAGCTGTTTTTAACCTATTCTTATTTTTTTAACCTAACCTATTTCATGCTAACCTCACCAATTTTATACAAATTTAATGAAGAAATGTGGAGAGGATGGAGGGTGAAAGACTGACGAAGAGAGTGTATGTGAGTGAGGTGGAGGGGGGAAGAGGGAGGGGGAGGCCGAGGATGAGATGGAGGGATGGGGTGGAGAGGTATATGAGGGAGGGGTGTGTGAGTTGGGAGCAGGGCAGTGAAATGGCGGGGGACAGGGTGACTTGGAGGCGATATGTTTGTGGCCAC
The DNA here is from genome assembly GCF_032717465.1 of Coenobita brevimanus. Lineage (NCBI taxonomy): Eukaryota > Metazoa > Arthropoda > Malacostraca > Decapoda > Coenobitidae > Coenobita > Coenobita brevimanus. Next base: position 1,612,626 of record NC_136991.1, read on the forward strand.
CCCAAACGGGATTGAGGCGTCTGGCAATAGATAGATAGATAGATAGTATCCTAATCTAACCAATCCCTTATGTAATCATATTCTTCTTGTCTACTGAAAGATGCACTTCTGTAAACCTTTACAAAGTCACTGAATCAAATCAGAGGTATTAAAAAAAAAAAAAAAGTCATACCTCCTTAAGGATTACCCCCAACCTCATACTTACTGTATTACAGCAATTATTTCAATTATATTTGCGTGTCATAACTGAAGTCCATAATTATGAAACTTAATCTGTTATAAAATTTTCACAATTCCCTGATGGGGGCTACCCTACATTATCTCCATCTTTCCACCTGAGGCAGCTCTACTTTTGTATTAACCAAAAGCATTTATATGATTACAGAATATTAAAAAATTGTACAAAGTAAGTCGTTGGCATGTTAACTTCAGTGTCTGTTAGATGTAATTCTGAAACAACAGCAAATCAAATGTTCCAAACATAGTTGAGGTAATTAATGACCACTATCAAATATGTTCTAACCTAAGCCACTATTCTAGTGAAGGATGCTTCAAACTATTACAGCAGCAGACATTAAAAAGTGCCATTCAAATTTCAATGCGAATCAGCTCGGCAAAAATTGTAAACATTCATCACATGCTCCATCTCTGCATATCAAATTCAATCAACTTTGCATGTGCGAGATAAGATAAGGCCATAGATACGTGAAGGAGTGTGACGGGACCACCCACAGATGAGAGATAAGAGATCGACCTCGCCCGTTCCGATCCTTTCACCAATATTTATGCATAATTACCCAATTTCTCCGGCTTTTACTGGTCAGACCAAAATGCTGAACCCTTTCCTCTTGACACGATCTGTTTTAAGAGGGAAATACGTGGAAACTCACCTTGTTTGCTCATGGTAAAAGGATTTGATGGGTTTGGCCGCCAACGATCGAACCACTTGTTTTGTTTATGGTAGGAGACAACTGAGCCCAGCCAAGCGCATCAACCGAACACTAAAATGTTTTCCCTTTTAGTTTTACTCGCAGATGGTTGGATACAACAAAAATGCAAGGTTATTTCACCTCAGAAATATAATACACGAATCAGGCGTTACATCTGTAGCTTTGAAGTACGTTAAAATACTATCTCGCTGAAATAATCCTGCAATAATTATTTCTGAGCCGAATTCTATCTATTAAAGGAGTTAATATTGTTAAAAGCAATTAATATTTCAAGGACTATAAAATCATCAAGAACTAACCATCATATCGGTATATCTGATCATCTGATGATGAAGAATCAGAAGTTCAAAGACTTGAGACGAAACTGCTGTCATCCAAAATTTAGCACCATCAGCTGATCCAGAGACCTGCCAGTCAACCTTTTGTTTTTTTCCTTATTTTCTCCAAGGTTAGTTAAATCTTCGCATATCTTAACGCTTATATAAAACAGTAACCCTGCACCAAGAAAACTCTCCAATCTTATGCGGTGGAGGGTCTTTTTTGACAAAATTAATAATGCTTGTCTTCGATGATCCGCAACACAAAGCACCGAGGAAGAATTTGCACAATTTCTCCAAGCCAACTCGGAAAACGTAAATTCGTGATAGTTCGACGCATATTTGAAGCCAAAACATCGAGTAAATATTATGTAATTCAAAATTACGACATGTGCTTGGTTTTTAACTCTGATGGGCATAAACAAAGACGACGGTATAATAGGTAAACTACTATCCCTGTACCTGTTAAATTTGGTGACCAGGCAGTGCTGCAGTGAACCTTTAATCACAACTGTAGATAGTTCAGTTGATATTAAAAAAATAACATCTTTTCGTATTTATGGTGCAGGTATTCAGCAGGAGAAATACACTGAGCTGGTTCGGACATGTGGAGAGAATGGTGAAGGACTGACCATGAGGATGTATGCAGGTGAACTGGAGGGAGGAAGTGGAAAGGGAAGACTGAGGATGAGGTGGAGGGATGGAGTTGAGAGGTGTATGAGGGAGGGGGATGTGAGTTGTGGGGAGGGCAGTCAAATGGTGGGTGACAGAGCGACTTGGAGGCGTTTTGTCTGTGGCCACCCTTTGCGGGATTAGGGCGTCAGGCTATAGACAGATAGATAGTATTCAGTTAGTGTTTTATTCCACCTATCCCTGCATCCCATCCTTGGTTTCCCCTTCCACCTGACTTTTCTTTCCTTTCCTTTCCTAGTCAGTCTTTCATTCTCCATCCTCTCCACATCACCAAACCATCTAGTACTTCTGAAGCATTCCAGCACAACCACAATACCACCACAGCACTCTTATCATTTCCTCATTTGTGTGTGTCCACATAACTTCACATTCTTCTCAGATAATTCATTTCTTCTCTTACTTTTGATTTGTGTCCATCCAACAGAGCTCTGGCTTTACTTCCATACATTAGATTGGGGATCACAATTCTGTCATCCAGCTTTTTTTTCATTATTAATTTTTGTATTATTATTATTATTTTTTTAATGCTTTCAGTGAACCTGCAACTTTTGTTCCCTGCTGTACCATTTCAAGCACTTCATCCGGTAAACATCCTTGCACATCACACTAACAAACACATGATAGCACTCACATTCTCTGTTTGATGACCATCGAGCCTTACTATGCATTCCCCGACTACATCTCTTCCAAAGACCATACCTTTACTCTTAGCTGCATCGATATTTAAGATTTTGTTTTTTTCACACACTTTATAATTACTCTTTGCTTGTATCACAGGTTGTGGGTTTATGAGAACAAACGTGGATAGCGATACGGACGCAGGCGGCTGCAGTGAGGGGGTGAAGGCGATGGACACATCAGAATGGTTAGAAGAGACTGGCAAAATGCACATACATCGCGCCGACATGAACAGGCTCATCATGAACTACCTTGTTATGGGTGAGACATAGACTTGGGGAAAACTGTACTGTAAGAAATATTCAGACTGATTTTTACAAATATGCATGAATGGGCTTAGCATGAACTGCCTCATTATCAGTGAGAAATGGATTGATTGAACACTATGATTTTTGTGCTGGAAGATGATTAGATTGCTGGATCTGAATAATTATGGTTATCATGAATTGCCTCCTTATGAGTGAGATATTAAACTGTTGCAGAAATCTCAATAATCATTCAACCCCAGAGCCCCACAGCACAGTCCACACCTCTACGACACAACTCATCCTACCCTCCCACTCCCCTGTCTCGCATCATTTCCACCCTCACCTCTCACATTTCTCCCTCCCCACTGATCTCTCCATTCACCTGTCTTTTGTACAGTACATCTTCACCCTTCTATGTCCCTCCTGCACCTGCACCTTCCCTTCTATCCCATATCTGCACCCTCTAGTATTTCTGCCATACCTCCATATCTTGAGTTGCCCTCCCCTATGTCTGCCAAACCTCCATATCTGCCATATCTCCATACCCTCTCCTATCTTTGCTATATCTCCATATCTTCCCTTATCCCAGCCATACGCTACCTCCGTATCCTCACCTATCTCTGCCATACTTTTATATCCTACCCTATCTCTGCCTTACCTCCATATTCTCCCCTATCTCTGCCATACCTTTATATCCTCCTTTATCTCTGCCTTGCCTCCATATCCTCCTCCATCTCTGCCATACCCCCATTTATATCCTCCTCAATCTCTGACACACCTTTATATCCTCCCCTGTCTCTGCCATACCGTACCTGCCATACTGACACAAAATATTTACTTACTGGTGCAATAAGTCCTAATTAATTTACAAGCCTCCCTACTTTAAAGTATTTCCTGGTTTTCAAACCCACAATAAATTATATATATATATAGATAGATAGATATAAATTCTCTCTTAAATTTCAGTTGCTACCTGTCTTTTAAATATCTAGGGTCACATGTTGCTGTGGATGGAAGAATAGATTGAGAAGTGAAGTTTAGAATAAATGAAGTAGGAAAGGTGCTGGGAGGAATGAAAAAGTGTTTAGATGTCGTTCGCTTAGAATGGATGTAAAGAGAAGGTTGTATGAGGGTGTTGTGGTACCGACTGCGTTATATGGGGCTGAAACATGGAATATGGGTGTAGCAGAGAGGAAAAGTTTGAATGTAATGGAGATGAGGTGTCTGAGGAGTATGTGTGGAGTGACGCGTATGGATCGAGTGCGAAATGATGAAGTGCGAAGGAGAACTGGAGTTGTTCGGGAGATGGCTGGTAGAGTTGAGCAGAGGGTTTTGCAATGGTTTGGGCATATGGAGAGAATGGATAATGAGCGATTGGTGAAAAAGATAACTAGGTCTGATGTGAGAGGTGTAGGGCTGAGAGGAAGACCACAAATAGGATGGATGGACAGTGTGAAGAGAGCACTGGATGCGAGAGGGATGTCTGTTGAGCAAGGAAGAGTGGCTGTGCGTGACAGAAATAAATGGAGAGAAATTGTGAATGAATAAGTGATGACGCAGCCCTGAGGGGATATTCTCCTGCATTTGGTCTGATCAGCTAGTCAGGTCAGGTGCGGGTAAGGGGATGTGTCTGTTATGATGTGGCAGGGGTAAACCAGCTCTGCTGTCGGGCCCTGCTGCGGATGTCACTGATTGCATTGCGCAGTTGACCCTTGTGCGGTGTGGTGCGGTGAGGATCTGTCCGTTCTCCCCTTGGGGCTAAGATGCGAATGAATGTGTTTGAATGGATGAGTAATTGGGGAGTGTGTCGTCCTGTCTCGGCTACCTCCCTTTCCTTGGGGGAAGCAGCCTAGGTATATAGATAGATAGATAGACCTGTGAATGTAATTTGTCAGTTCCACAATATATATATTCATTAGTACCAGATGTATAGAAAGTGTCAATACAGTATTATGGAAGACATGCCTTAATTGGTAGGTGGTGGTCACCATTATCCACTCACTTGATGTAGTGCTGCCCACTGCTTCGCTCACCTTTATCGTTCTTCTGTGTCTGCCCTCCTTGCTTCCTACTTCTCCCATCTTTCCTGCCACTTTATATTACCTTTCTTTCCTTTTCAGCTGGCTTTACTTTGACTGACATTCCTAATGGCTTCCTGTAAGCCAGGAAACCATTTTGCAGCACTGGGTGGGAACCATATAACCAGCCCATACATGTTCCCTACGTGTCAGCAATTGGGTTGGCAGAGGATCAGTGCCCCTCCCCATAAAACAACTTGAGTCAAACAGCCACCCCTTACGGGATTATGGCATCTGGCTATAGATGGATAGATTGACATGCCTTACTTATAATGAGGACTTTCTGTTCATTGAGTTTGTGTTACTCCAGAGGGGTTCAAGGAGGCTGCTGAGAAATTTTCTGTAGAAGCGAATATCAAGCCCCCTATGGACCTGGACCAGCTGGACGAACGCATCCGCATCCGCTCGGCCATACAGAATGGCCAGTTTCAGGAAGCCATGAGGATGGTCACAGCACTCCATCCAGAAATTCTAGATGATAATTCCCAGCTCTACTTCCATCTTCAGGTAACTAGTGTACAGATTAACTTTTCTGTAGCTGTACATATTGTTGTGTGACTGGTTCATCATTAACCTGTTCTACCCTGTCAGCCTGTGGACATTGCTTTTAGTACTGTATATTCCTGTTACCTCTAGATGATTTATTTACCTTACAAATTTTCTCATATTCAAGAGGCTAAAGACGGCTATATCTACCCTCGGGTTGACAGTTATCCTAAGCTGAAAAAAACAAAAATGATCATCTGTTGGAGGAATGAAACAAGTTTTTAAGAAAACGTGATTTATTCTGGTGATTAATATGATTTTAGCTCTCATTTCCAGCTCTCAATTCCACAGTAAATTAGAGAATATATGCCTGTTAAAATTCCACGGCTGCCTACAAAGTCTGTCAGTTTCATTTCGCTTAGAGTAAGCTGTATGTAAAAAGTTGTGATATTTTACAACTCATCTTTTACTGTAACAAGAACTGACTACAAAGTAATGATGATGTAACTGATATCTATCTGTCTATCTATAGCCCGACGCCCTAATCCCACAAAGGGTGTCTGCAGACAAAACGCAAGTTGCTCTGTCACCCACCATTTGACTGCCCTCCCCCTAACTCACTCCCCCCTCCCTCATATACATAAAATAGCACTATGTTTCCTCTTGAGTAATTCTTGTACATAAGTTGGCTATGGCACAGCTGATGTTTATTGTGAAATGGAAGCTTATCTAAGTACTAAAACCAGCAAATTACTTCCCAGCAGTTGCTAGAAGCTGTTGTGAAGAAAAAAGTCTGAGATGTGTAATATGATTAGTGACAGTGTTAGAGTCAGCTGAGACTACTGTGTATGGTTGTGGCTGACTGTTTCCTGTCTGTGAGTGATGATAGTGTGGCTAGTACTGTAACCAAGCTTACAGCCTCAATATGCTGTTATAGTACAGTAGTGCTTTGCAGGGTCAGTGGTGATAACACATCTGCTGCCTTCTTTGATGTGGTAAGGGTATTAATGAAAAGCTCGTGGATTATACAGTACTTTCAGCAACACGCCCTGACAGAGCTAATCTATGAGGGTCATGTTGAGGGGGCTGTGCTTTCGCAAGAACTGAATATTTTACAGAAGGTATCATCATAGTGGGAGAGATAATGAAAAAGTTCCTAGACTTACTTTCAGTAACAAGTCCTGACAGAGCTGATTTGTGAAGATCACGTGGAGGAGGCTGGATTAATCAACTGTTGTGTAACCTAATTGGCTCTGAATCTGTTCTACTGTGTGTAGACTGCCCTGGATTCACTTGACCATATCACCCTTGATTACAGCAGCAGGTCCTGAAAGAGCAGAGCCAAGATGGTAGTGTGGAGGAGGTCATTGTGTAGGTATAGAATCACCTGGCCAGTTCATCAGGGTATACAGTATTAATAAACCTCTTCGCTATTAGACCTCTCCCAAACTGAATAAAATTATCTAGTGGTATGAAGAATAAATTACAGGAAAATATTCTTTAAATAAATAACTCTAATCCTTACTATTGTCTAACTTAATTTGTTTATATTTGTCTCACTTTCAAAGCCTAACTGTAGACTAAGTTAACTTTACTCACACACCTTTGAGTACAGCAATAAGTTCTGATAGAAGTATTCCATGAGGGTCCTCTAGACAATGAAGAAGTTAATAAAAATAATCCAGACTTGCCTGATCATCAGTGCCTAAATACAGATAATGATGATGAGACTGTTGTGGTAAACATAACTTGCCAATGCTGACTACAGTAACAGGCTCTGACTGAGCTCTCTCCGAGGGTTGTATGGAGGATGTCCCCCCCCCCCCACCAAGTACTCGCAACTTGGGGCATAGACTTTAACAATCCCTTCTTTGAGGCCTAGTAGTTCTGTGTACCATACCCCCCCATGTCACCACTTCAACATTAACATTCACCATCCATATTGAATACATGCTCGGGTTGTCTAATACAGAACTGGTGTACTGGTATTAACGGGTTTTCTGCATTGTCAGTATGTCCTGTGGTATATCAGTAGACTCTTTTCTAGAAATTCAGATCTTCTACCCCACTCCCATCCCCAACTAGGACCCCGGGGATGGGGGAGGGAAAGAATACTGTACAGTACTTCTTCGGTATCCCTGCTTGTCATAAGAGGCAACTAAAATGGGCTTTTTTTGTATCCAGTCTTTTTCTCCTTATTGTCTTCTTCAGACCGTCTCTCCTACCTCCATTCTTGATATTTCCATATTTCTTGTGACCTTCATTTTCCTTTTACTCCCAACTTCCACAGTGCCATATACAGTAGCAGTATTGTGGTTTGGTGCTAATTCTTCAATATTCCTTCCTTCCCCAGCTACGATTTGAACCCACATTCAGTGGGACAACAGACCAGTTCTCTACAAGCATGGCCAGTTGACTGAGGAGGCTGTTTAACTGTTGACTCTTCTGGATTAGCTTTACCGTGACACCCTTGTTTCCAGCAACAAGTCCTGATTGAGCTGATCCGTGAGGGCCGTGTGGAAGAGGCTGTGGTATACGCTCAGGACCACCTGGCGGAGCGTGGACAGCGCGATCCTACTATCCTTAATGAGCTGGAGCGAACACTGGCACTTCTGGCCTTTGACCAGCCTGACTCCTCTCCCTTTGGTGACCTCCTCCACCCATCACACAGGCAGAAGGTATGTAACACCAACACTGCTTCTTTATGTGATCAGGAGGAAGTATGCAGTGTGTCCAGAAGGTTTTTCTGGGTTTACACAAATTTACTGCATGTAAATACTTTAACATTTTGTTTTGTTTTGTCTTATGAAAAGGTCAGCAACAAACTTTTAAAGAATTGCCTTTCGTATGGGAAAAATCTTTATCGCTGTGTTAAGCCATTTACACTGAATAACAGACACGGCGTACTTGAGCAAACAGACCAGGGTTCAGCAGTAGCATTAAATAACTTTTTTTTTTTTTTTTTTTCCCAGAAGCCCAGCAATTTTTTTTTTTCCAGCAAGACACCCCCTCCCCCCCAAGGCTTTGTACATGCCTGCATTATTAGGGTGTAGCTGCTGAATAATTTTTACATAATGACTTCACAGCCATATCCAGAACATTTCATGTAGCAGTTTGCATTTTTTCTTGAGAACTTTGTAAATCCAAAACAAATATCAGCAATAAATGTTTTCTAAAATAATAAAAAAAAAGGGGGCAGGCACATTTTCAGTTTCCAGTTGTAGGTTATTTTTTTTAATATTCTTTTAATTCACTCAAATTGTGTATCTGCTTACTCATTTGACTCAGTTCTTCCACTTTTATCTTTCTTTTTCATTGTTTCTACATATCATCTTAAGACTAAAATAGGGGTCAGAATGATGATGATGATGGTGGTGATTTTTATCATCAGTACTGCACACTGCACTGATTTTAATGTAGGAAAGCTAGTACCTTTTATGAAAGCAATATCTGATTTAAAATATTTGTTAGCCACAGTAATCCTTTGGTACATTTTTGTAATTAATATGCTGTACGTAATGTAGGATTTTGTTTTTGTTCATTGGCAGAGATTTTTATTTTATTGGACCATACTCCCCTACCTCAGTGACAGAGTATTACAATACAGAACGGTGGATCTACATCTTTTCCATATCACTGCATGTTGGCCATATATCCTATACAGTAAACTCTCAATTTGTCATCGCAATATCCAGCCCAGCACAACATCCGGCACTGCTGGCTCGGCTTTGTTAAAGCAATATCCGGCGAAATTATGCAATATCCGGTGCTGAAACGGGACGTAAGCGGTGGTTTTATGCAATATCTGACATTGAGGTGTCTTAACCAGCACTTAAACAGTAGTTACCCAGCGCTATAATACTGTATTGTATCATTACTTTATTGTATTTTATGCTTAATTTTCAACTTTTACTAATGGGAAAGTATTTAGGATAGAGGGTTGAGATGGATAGCAATGTAGTATCCAGCACGACACCGAGTTTTGCGCCGATGGGGGGTACTATGCAACATCCAACGTTTCACGTTATTTGCCATAGGGCTTGGCTGAATTACGCCAGATAATTGAATCTCATTACACTTTAGTATTCAAAATGGAAAAATGGCAGTTTTAGGTAAAGTTGATTGTATACCTCATACCAATTAATCTGGCCGGGCATGTATGGCAACACTGTTCCTGCTGAGATTCTGATTGGCTGGAGGTGTTTGTTCGATTTCATTGTTGCTAAAACTGATACTCTTTTTATTATCAGATGTGATACTGAGTTTGTCGACAATACAATCGTCAAAAGCAATAAGAAATCCGTTATATACTTATCAACAATGGTGGTGGCATTGTGGTAGGTGGTGGCGACCATCATCCACTCACTTGATGTAGTGCTGCCTACTTCTTGCTTAGCCTTTATCATTCTTTTTTATGTGCCTGTCCTCGTCTCTTCCTATTTCTCCCATCTTCCCTGTCACTTCTTATTGCTTTTCTTTCCTTTACAGGTGACTTTACTTTGAGTGACAGGCCAAATGGTTTCCTGTAAGCCAAGAAACCATTTACAATGCTGGGTGGTAACCATATAACCAAACCATACGTGCTCCCTACGTGTCAACAAGTGGGTTGGTGGAGGGTTAGTGCCCCTCCCAGTAAAACAACGAACTCAAAGTCAAATGGCCACCCCTTACGGGATTATTGCATCTGGCAATAGATAGATAGATAGATAGAAATTTTCGTAGGAAGATAGAGATATGAGTCAACAAAGTATTATAGCAGTCCAAGTCAGGGTCAGCATTCGAACAATTATTTTAAATCTGACACTCCGTAACATAACAGAAAATTAAGGAAACCTGCTTAATCTAAGCGTTGGTATAACATTTAAATTTTAAGATCAGTCCGTACTTTGATAATAGAGGATATATAATGAAATAGTTTTTCTTTAGCCTACTTTGATATTTCGCATTTTTTTCAAACCTCCCTCCCCGCAGAGCTTTGTCTTTTCATCAGAATTTCTAATTATTTCAGAGTTGTGGCACGATTTAAGGGTACAGACTGATCTTAAAATTGAATTGTGTGTTATACCAACACTTAGATTAAGCAAGTTTCCTTAATTTTTTGTTATATTATGGAGTGTCGGAGATTTAAAAGAATTGTTCGAATGCTGACCTTGACTTGGACTGCTATAATACTTTGTTGACTTATATCTCTATCTTCCTACGAAAATTTCATTGTTGATAAGTATATAACGGATTTCTTATTGCTTTTGACGATTGTATTGTCAACAAACTCAGTATCACATCTGATAATAAAAAGAGTATCAGTTTTAGCAACAACAAAATCGAACAAACATCTCAAGCCAATCAGAATCTCGGCAGGAACAGTGTTCCTATACATGCCTGGCCAGATTAATTGGTATGAGGTATAGTAACATTCCTTTATAAAAGTTTATTGTAGTAACATTCCTTTATTCTTCTTTATCATCAGGTTGCTAGTGAACTTAATGCAGCCATCTTGCGGGCCCAAAATCAAGAGGAAACCACCCCACTACTGGCAGAGCTGCTGAAACTACTATTGTGGGCTCAGGATGAGCTTAACAAGAAAAAAGTTCAGTACCCAGTCATGACAGACCTCATCAAAGGGCAAATTGAAGAACCCAAGTGAGGACTGTTTGAGCTCTCATCACTCATCTTTGCCATTGGGGCTATATTCTAAGTGGCTTTGGAGCTTTTCATAATGCTGCTTCCTTTGGGACATTTATAATTCTCTTGTATATTAGATGCAGCCTGTGTCAACAAGAAATTGAAAAGGTGCAAGAGACTATGAAGGTGAAGTTCAGTGATAGGTTTTGCATGTGAGACCTTTATAATCCTCGTGTATTTTACTAATGCAGATTGCCAGTATAAAAAATAACATCCATCCATCATTCAATCCTGTATTGCCCCACGAGGAGTGTAGGAGCCGAGAGCTAGGCAAGTTGGTCCTGATATTTAAAAAGAGAGTAACCAGCCTCACTCATCCCTGAGTGGCATCACATGAGCAATAAACCCCGACCACCCATTGGATATAAATCTACGTAGGCTTAGTCCAGTTGGAGCACCTAAATTACCCACTAAACCACAAGGTGCCATAATTTGGTTATATGGTTACCACCCAGCATAGTAAATGGTTTCATGGTGTACAGGAAACCATTTGGCTTGTCACTCAGTGTAGAGTCATCCATAGGCAGAAGGATGAGGAAAAAATGAAGGAAAGAAAGAGAGAAGTGGAAGGAAGGAAGAGAGGAAAGGGCAGGCACGCAAAGCAGCACTACATTGAGTGAGTGGATGGTAAGCGCCCTCATGATACAAAAGGAATAATAACGTAGTACAGTATTTAAAATAATCTGGTAAGAAAGAGATGCTACAAAGCCTCATATGCCACTTAGATTATGGCCCCTGTTCATTCTGTCCTGCTTGTAGCCTATGGTTTTCTCATGAATGCAGTAAGTCCTTGATATTTGTTGCCTTATTTGACACTTGTTTTTGGTCATAATTCCTTTACTATTGAAAATATTTATCTCATTTTAATCAGGCTTCCACCAGACTGTTTCATTCAGCCTTGGAAGGACCTACTTTATATTAGTGCAGGAGTTAGTGGCTTTATCTAACCTCTCTGGTCTGAAGTGTTTGTCGTATTATTAAAATTATTTGGAGAAAGCAGGAATAAAATTTTAAGGGGGTCATTGGCTACAGAAAAATTGTCAGTTAAATTTCCATTGTTACATATAAACCCTTTTTGCCAGTCCCCTTCAACTTACATGTAACGAAATTACAGACTTATAACAAGGACTGTTTGTACTGTGTTTATTCATTTTTATCTTCATATCTCATTGTCTGTACCTTTTCTTTGCGTTCATACTCAATGCTCTTTTACTCATTGTGAAAAGTTCTGTTCCTTGCACTGAGGTTGTCCAACTTTTACCACTAGTCACCACCAGGCATATCAATCACTTAGCTTCACCACAAGTTATATACTGTAATTTCTTTGGACTCACAAAATGCCTTCTTTGCTTCAATAATGTATTTTTAATATGTCAGGCTGCCACCAAATGATTTTATTCAGCTTTGGATGGACCTCAGGGATGAAGGGGTTGTTGAAGGCTGTATGTGACCCCACCTGTTTTGAAGTCTCCTCTGAGGTGAATAAAATTGTCTGGAGATAGCAAGAATGAAGAAATAATAAGTACATCATGTAGTGAAGGGGTTAATCACTGTCAGTTTGCTTACACACTGCTCTAATGTAGATTGTTCTCATGGAATAATTTTGTCGACCGTCTCTCATGTAAACAGTTATTCACAAAATTTGTCTTTGCTTTTTTGTAACTAATTGTTTGTACATTGTATACTTTTAAGCTCAGATGTGAATGTACCATACTGTATATTAAGTGGTTGGAGAGCCTCAAAGAACCACTTCTTTAGTGATTTTATTTATTACAACTTAACATTCTCTTGCATGTTAATTATGTTGTTTTATGAACAGCTTGGATCGGTATCATACAGGAAGATATTGAGGTGTAATGTGCAAAATAAATTGCTAAGGAAGAAGTATTGCAAAGTCTCCAAAGCCACTTAAAATGTGACACTATGCCAATAGTATAACCCTCTTAAGAAGAGTATTAGAATTCTGACTATCACAGATACATAGGACTGCTTTGTATTTGTTATACTGTTGCAGATATTGGTGCCAGATTATGTTTCAGATTGAATTTGAAACAGGTACTGAGAAAAGTGTGCATGCAAATGTTACTGGTACTGTATTTTCCTTAACTAAAATTTAAGAACTAGAAAAGTTCATCACTTATTGAAATATATTTTCCAACAGTTTCATCCAGTAATGTCAGATAATAGTAGAAAGACTAATCACTAGAATCTAGTGCTAGCTTGTATTCCAAGGATTTTAGTATGAAATAAATATACATGACACCGAGGTTGTGTATGCTTTTATTGTTATATTTTTAAAAAATTATCATCAGATGAATGACTTCTTTTTTTTTGGGGGGGGGGCAGTGGGGTCAGTTGTATCCCACTTACATGTACTGAATCTATGTCATGTAGGGAAATAAGAGTGCATATTCCCCTCTTCTTCACTGACAGAATGCTTCTTAGATATGCTGGTAATTCAGTTATTTCAGTATTAACACAGGAACAGTATCTGTACTGGAAGACATGTGCACTGTACAGTAAGCATTAGCTCAAGTTCATCTGGAATGGCCATGACAGAACACCTCATCACAGTTCATCACCTTCAGAACCCTCTCACCAAATATGCCCTAGCCCATTTCTACCTCAGTCCTTTCCTTCTTTCATTCTTGCATCAATACTGCTTTTATATCAGGAGTGATGCATAGTGACCCAATGTTTTTCATTGATCTCATTTGTGTGGAATGAAAAACACATCCGCAGGCATTTGTGCAGAAATTCAATTTGTATGTCAAATGCTACATACAGATACAGCACAGTATATGAAAGCATTGCCAGAACCATAAAGAATGAGAAACATGCTTTTCAGCACTATTAAGGGTTGATTTGCAAGTTTTGTGCACATTATCAGCAGTCACAATAAGTAAAAATACCACGTGTCAAATTAATTCTTACTTAATCATGTCAGTTGGTGATCAGTAAGACACTGAATCTTACTGTATTGTGTCATTCATGTACAGTACTTGAGGGGGAGAGGGGGGGGGTTAGGGGAGTCAAAATCTGGACTTGAAAGTGGAGGGAATTTTGGATTTTTCTTCCCCAGTAGCTTCCCCCCCCCCCCAATGTGCAAAGAAATTGGACGGATAGCTTACATTTAATGGTAGAGTGTCACAAACTAGAAGCCTACAAGCAGTGCCAGAGTGCCAAGGTTAGGCTAATTAAATAAAGTCTGATTGAAAGGAATGAGTGAGAAGTGTTGACTGAAGTGCATGAATGGGTGACTGGGCAAAAGGAGACAGGATAAAGAATGCCAGACAAGACTGGGAATAATAGGAAGAAGTCAAGAAAGTGGATAGAAAAATGTATAAAGTAAGATGTGAAAGATGTGAAGTGAGGAAATCTGTGGATACCAAGAGCTGAAGAGTGTGTGCTTGGATGGCTTGGTTATGTGAAATAAATGAGTGTAATTAGAGAAGTAAAGGATACATGTGAGTGAGTCTGAATGTGGGATGAGATATGGTAGTCGACGATGAAGGTGAATAGAATGGTACATGAGCGCGTAAGAATGTAATGTATGGAAGCTGACGAGGCTAGGGAACTGAGGGAATGAAACAAGTAGGAAGAAATTCATATGAAGTGTATGACAAGTATCTAGCATATCTGTTTTTATCCAGTACCACAATATTCATCGGATATTCTATATGTGAGGTAAAGTGAAATGCATCAGCAAGGATTATTATGTCAATGTGAAGTAAGAATTATGCAGACTTGAATACAATTACCTCTAAGCCCTTGGTCACCCCGTTTGGGATACATGGCATCTGGCAATGAATAGTGAATCAATAAGTGTCACCCATTTAACTGGCATGCTGCTGATAGTTCTCCTTTACTCAGATTTTTTCCCTTCCTCTCTGGACCCCTCTCTCACCCCATGAGTGGAAAAATAGATGAGGATGATAAGTGATTGAGAAACAACTTGAAATGATTCTGAATTTGTTGTTGAAATTGCAACTGATAATGTATTGCATTATGTGAAATGAAAAGAAGGATTAAAGCAAAGAAATTGATTGTAGCCTGGAGTGGAAAAAGGAACGAATCAATGTGACAGCATAGGTATAAAGTGAAACAAAAAGAAGGAGATATTCTATAACAGAGAGTACCTCTCAAAACATATTTTTTGTCAGTCTCTTTGGATGTAAATGGGCAAGTAGAAAAGATGGAGACTGGGATGATATGGTGCAAAAAATGGGTGCATGGAGGTAACCCCACTGAAGAAATAGTACATCACAACTGATAGTGCGATGTGAATGGTATCGAACAGTAGTGGCTCCAAGATTTTTTTGTAGAGTGGGCTTATGGGAGGCTACCTCGGAGCAAGAGTGTCTAAGGTGACCCGATTGCAAAATGGAACAATAATTTGCCTCAAAATCACAAAGGAAAGGGAGTGGGGTTATGAGGATTTCTGGAGGGTTTAAGCCCCTTGGTGCCACAGCTGGTACAGAGAACTGTGAAGAGAGTTAGAGGAAGAAATTATGTCCTCAGGAGAGGAAATGAGAAGGAATAAAGAACAGGGAAGGTAGAGGTATGAGGTACCATTTATTAAAGCCACGTTGTTGGTGTCCAAGCTGAGTAAGAGTGGCCAGCAAGGACAAGTAAGTGATAAATATAATGAAATTAGCATAGTATCCATAAAATTAGGGTGCAGGTGACTAATATTAATGAAACAGAGCCGGTTCAGCATAAATAGGGGTTACGTGTAAATTGCATATTCACCAGATGATCTTCTTCAACGAACCACTCTGTTTACATTGTAATTGGCAAGTGTAATTTTTCGGTTCTACGTATCCTGGACTGTTTTTGTGGACAGAAACCAAGCGCCCCAAGACATGCTTCAAATCCCAAGCTCCAGCTTGGATGACAAAAACGCGGCTTAAGGCTAAGGTAAAGAATAATGTCAGGTGAAGAATGTCGTGAGTAAAGAAATTTTTATTTCATAAGGACCCCATACACAGTCAATCATGACTGTACAGACATGATTGGACAGACATTGCTATCATGTATGGATGCAATTGAAGGCTTGTGCAAATGACTGAAGAGTATCAAACACGGTCTAATATTTACAAACACATCTGATGGTATATGGGAATGACTGGACAATCATGGTTCAATAAAAAGGTCTCGTGTGAATTTTTATCTTCTCTTATGCCAGTCCTTTATCCGTATTCCTCCTTTCCTTTCTTCTTGGGCGGTAGTGTCTCTAGTCTAGAACAAGAATAT
Organism: Coenobita brevimanus; assembly: GCF_032717465.1. Taxonomy (NCBI): domain Eukaryota; kingdom Metazoa; phylum Arthropoda; class Malacostraca; order Decapoda; family Coenobitidae; genus Coenobita; species Coenobita brevimanus. The sequence goes on from NC_136991.1 coordinate 1,629,014, forward strand.
TACGATACGTGCCATCTGATTACCCATCCTTACGAGATGCACCACAGTACCACACACAGTAACTGAAGATTGGTCTTGTTACTTGAGACACCAAGAATGTTCTGGTGAGATAAGATGGAAGAATATGAAAGAAAGGTACTGAAATTTGTTGTGCGAAAAGAGGTCATTACTGAATAATCTGGCGGGGGAGGAGGGGAACCACTCTTTCAAATGACAGCAGGCAATAGATGAGTATTGGCCTCCAGTTTATTGGTCACATAATACCACCGAAGGGAGAGTGACATTGTTAGTCTGCTTCAGTGTCTGAATTAGGAAACCTAACCCAGGACTCCACTCCTGATGGGGCGAGAGCTGGAATGAAGTACCATACAGTTCCCATGAGATGTGCCAGATTTAATAAGGTTGTCATCTCCAGATGATTACATTATTTCAGCTTAGGAGGCTGTTCAAGCTGCAAAGATTACGTACAGTTTTCATTAACACCTTACAAAATACCAGGGGACCTAGACTGCTATAAAAAAAAATTGTCTGGATGAAGCAAGTATTGCAGGGACTTGCCATACACCTATCAATTATCATTAATATTATATTTACATATAATAATTTTATATATTTGCTGCAAGAAAACTGCCACATAGAGGGGTGTCCAGGAGGGATTTGTGAAGAGTTACTACAAAGATCAAACCTCCCTGGGTAGTACTATCAAATGTGGATCCATGTGTCTTTTCCTACAGCTGTGATATATTTCTGGTCTACCACACGGTACGTGGAATGACCCTGGAACAGGTAAAGTTTCGTCTGCAGTTCTGATGCCCCAGAAATATTTCGATAGGCACACGTCAGCGCAGCCAGATACCAGTGACAGTATCGACAAGACAGCACTTCATATTTCATGCACCGATATTTCAAAACAGCTAAGACACACTTAAGATCAGCCACAAAACATTTGAGGTTGTTTTGGGGCACTTTAACGACCCACAAGGTGCT